>NW_015168082.1:306129-337438 GCF_001447785.1 Gekko japonicus | reverse complement strand
GCTTGCCCAAGGTCATCCAGCCAGGTGCAAGTGGAGGAGTGGGGAATCAAACCCGGTTCTCCCAGATTAGAGTCCGCGCACTTAACCACTACACCTAACAGGCCTCCATGTTGTAGCAGTGGTGCCCTTTCTCAAAATTCTGGCTTGCCCAAGGTCATCCAGCCAGGTGCAAGTGGAGGAGTGGGGAATCAAACCCGGTTCTCCCAGATTAGAGTCCGCGCACTTAACAAATACACCTAACAGGCCTCCATGTTGTAGCAGTGGTGCCCTTTCTCAAAATTCCAAAAGTGCCCACAGGCTCAAAAGGGGTCCATCCTGTCTGATCTATACAGTATTTTCCCCCCTGCAGTAGCCTGTCTTCTGCTGATTCAGTCAGTGTACTCACAGTTCAGAATACCCCTCCAGTGACTGTGTGTGCAGTGCCTTAATGTCCATGTGCATACATGCATGCACAAGAGGCACGTACAAGATGCAAATCTCAACCAGCACTGGCTCAGTTAACGTAGTTTGGATTATGTGTATACCAGTCCAACAATGGACCCACACACTTCTCAGAGACCTACACACTTCCAGGGATATTAAAGTGCTTATGGAGCTTCAGCACCAGGTTAAGCCATCACTAGGTAATTCTTACGTGAGAATTGTTCTCCGCTCCCTCCAGGTGAGTCTCTGAGAGGAGGCAAGGAAGCCATATTGGCATAGGGAAGCTATGTGCTGTTGACTTCCCCAAATCCCAAATGGGAGATCACCCCAGATTCCCCTGCTTGTTAATGTATTGACCAAGTTTAGGTCCAATGCTGATATATGTTTTGACTGCTTATTACTGTTTAAAATGAAAATTTAAATTTGGGAGAGAGAAAAAAACAAAGGTCCAACGTGGAATGGAAGTGACTGGGTCACCGAAATGGAATCCCTAGGTGTCCAAGATCCTAGGACCTAGATGCTCTAGATGGCCTTAGCAAGTTTTAGGATTTCTGTCACACAGGGTTCTTGTGAAGATAAAATGGAGAAGAGGAAAATTTATTTATTTCTTTTATCGGCTTTTTCAACCACCCTCCCCCAGCAAGCCAGGCTCAGAGCAGTGTACAACATAGTCATAAAACATCAGTTAACCACATGAGACTTTTTACCACATTATACATTTTAAACCACAGTATACTGTTTAATAGGGAGCTGCGGTTGCTCAAGCGGTTAAGACGCTGAACTGCAGGCTGTGGAAGATCAGTAGTTCAGCAGTTCGAGACCCGGGTGCCACATGACGGAGTGAGCTCCCGTCTCTAGTTCCAGCTCCTGCCAACCTAGCAGTTCGAAAGCAAGAAATTGCAAGTAGATAAATAGGTACCACTTCGGTGGGAAGGTAACAGCGTTCCATGCGCCTTGTTGTTTAGTCATGCCGGCCACATGACCACGGAAACGTCTTCGGACAGCGCTCGCTCTTCGGCTTTGAAACGGAGATGAGCACCCCAACCCTAGAGTTGGATTCGACTGGCTTTCGAGCAAGGGAACCTTTACCTTTTTATACTGTTTAATAGGAACCAGCCAAAATGACACCAGCCACTCTTGTCCCTCCGAGCTAGTTAGACAGCTAGACTTCTTTTTCTCTCTTCTTTTTCTCTTCTTAATAAACCGACTTTATTCTTTAAACAGTTTGTGATCCAGTTTACTGCATATCTACACTCTGCCAACGCATGACTCGTGGGCAAGGAGCTGAAGCCTCCCCCACGGCATGACCCCAGTCTTAATTGGGTCCCTCAAGTGCTACAGTATGGCGTTCCCAGGAGGAACTCACAGCTGCAGTGTGATTGCCAATCCCCAGTTGGGGCCCTGGACACTCTGAGCTCCAAAGAACACATGAAGCTGCCCTGTAGCAAGTCCATCAAGGTCAGTATCTTCTACTCAGACTGGCAGTGTCTCTCCAGGGTCTTAGGTAGAGTCTTTTAGGTCCCGGTCACACGGGAGGATTTGGCCCGTGAAACAGATGGGTTGAGGGCGGATTAAACCGGCGCGATCAGACGCCAACATCTGGCAAAGGTCGCGCCCCCGCCCCCAACCCATCCCTTCCAGCCGAAAACGTGGAGTTAAAAAACCCCTGCAAAACACTACTACATACTTGAAAACGTGCAGCACCGGCGGCCGTGTGATCACCGATGCACCTGTATCCCGTGGTATGTGAGGCCCTGCCACACTGTGCATGCGCACAACTGCGCAGCTGCCTTGCCTTGCCCTTCATCCCATCGCCTTCCCCCTCGGCATGTGATCGTGCCGGGGAGCAAATGCGGTGTGGCTCAGGGGATCTGTCTGATCCCGCTGCCGTGGTTCAATTTGCTGCGCCTCTAAAAAGCCGCACTTCTGGCTTTTCCCGCTAGTGTGACCAGGGCCTTACATTACCTACTACCAGTGTTCCCTCTAAGCTGAGTTAGTGTGAGCTATCTCACAGATATTAGCCTCCGGCTCACACATTTTTGTCTCAGCTCAGGAAGGATGGGCTCCAGAGCAAACTAATTTATGCAGTAGCCAAATCACTTGCTCACAACTTTAATGCCAGTAGCTCACAAAGTAGAATTTTTGCTCACAAGACTCCACAGCTTAGAGGGAACATTGCCTACTACCTGGATCCTTTTGATTGGAAATGTCGGGGATTGAACCTGGGACCTTCTGCATGCCAAGCAGATGCCCTGCCACTGAGCCACAGCTCCCGCCCTTGATGGCTAGTAGGAAAACGTTTCTAATGGCCCCAGTGTGAGTAGAAAGAGGTTGCCAGTAGCCTCCTTGATCCAAAGCAAAATCAAAAACCACATTATACTTTTTAATAGAACCAGCTGAAAGGACACCAGGCACTGTGCAAGTTTTAAGTTCTTCAGAATTCTTCATCAGGCGAGGTGTTAAATGAAAAGATGGAGGGAGCAGGGAGATGTCTCCGGCCATGATCTTAAGGTCTTGTCTTGCAAGTCTCCTATGTGCGGGTGTGGAAAAGGTTTGCAGGTTCAAAAAGGTGGTGGTGTCAGGGCTTCTGGGAGGAAGAGGCCAAAAAGAAAAGGAGAAAAAAAGGAAGCTTCCTATGTTGGCTTGCCAACCTCCAGTTGGGGCCTGGAGATCTCCTAAAATTACAACTGATCCCCAGACCACAAAGATCAGTTCCCCTGGAGGAAACGGCAGCTTTGGAAGGTGAATTGCATGGTCTCATGTCCCTGCTGAGCTCTCTCTCTTCCCCAGGCTCGACTCCCCCAAATCTTCAGGAATTTTCCAACCCAGAGTTGGCAACCTGGCTCCCATTGAAAATACAACCCCTAATAGTTAATTAAATGTGTGTTGAAGATCCTTTGCAGCAGCTCCTTGAGAGAGGACCTTTTTCACACAGGCCAGAAACATCTGCTCGAGAGAGGGGTACTGAGAGCTACCTCTGGACCCGCCCTCATCCCACCCACACCTGACTCAAACATTATAGCAAGTCAAATCACATGACTCGCCCAGCTCCATGGGCCCCCAGAGTGACCAGAATGTTGTCTCTCAGACCCTTTTCCAACAGACTCGACTTGAACCAGAATCTTTTTCACGTGGATGTGCAAACACTGTTTACGTCACATTTGGCAATTCCTAACGACTTCTGTTCTGCCTTCCTCCTGCCTCATTCACGCAAGTTGCTTAGCCAGCTGCTACGTATTGACTAATGGATTAATAGCTCCCCACCCCAAATCTTCAGGGAGCTGAGGCTCACAAAGAATGAACTACTGAGGCCTGGCCAATAACTACAAATTGCTTAATCGGCTTTCTTGCTCAAAATAGATTTCCATTTCTCAGCATATAGACCTCCTCCTACAGCTAGAAATGTTCATCTTGGACCTAACTTTTTACAGGGTCTTTCTGGCTTGTTGGCTTTTCAGCTCCTAGCTATACTTTCAGACCTGGGGAAGCAAACCCTGACTTGGGAAATTCCTGGAGATTTCAGTATGGTGCCTGGGGAGGATGGAGTTTGGGTACGATAGCAAGTTCAGTGGGGAATGAGAAGCCACAAGTGCACCCTCTGAATCTGTTCTTATCTCCAAGAGAAGGGATCTCTGTAGTCTGGAGGCCAGTTCTAATACTAGGAGATCTCCCGGCCCTACCTGGAGTCTCATTATCCTATTTCAGCTGAGAGCTGTGTTAGATTCTCTGGTTTGGTATAGCCGGGAATCATTCACAAGTTAGCAGAGTGCACAAGGCTTACCACGCAATGAAGCTTCTCCAGCCTGTGTATGTGCTGATAAGAACAAAGTTACATGGAGCCTCTTTTACATTTGCAAACTAAAATGAGTTCCTTTATTTAGAGAACTCCATTCTAGACAGGAAAGAGTAAAGACAAGATAGTAGCCTAATCTAACTAGCTAGGATGCATGTAGATGCAGAAAGCATGTCCTGCATCCATAATGCCATGATGGAGAAATGTGGCAATGTGTGCAAGAGAGGGATCAAAGGCAGAAGGAAGTTCACGCTGAGATTAGTATTCTGCACTTCAAAGGATAGCTTCATAGCCCGGGCAAGCCTGATCTCGTCAGGTCTTGGAAACTCAGCAGGGTTGACACTGGCAAGTACTTGGATGGGAGACCTCCTTGAAATACCAGAGGCGGGAGGCCGGGGCAGGCTTTATTCAGCCACCTCTCTGAATATCCTCCAGGCCCCACCCCAGTAGGCGGTCAGTCATCAGAGGCCACCATGATTTCCAAGTGCACACACATACACACATGCACATATTTTTTAAAATACCAAAAAAAATGATAGTTTCAGAGACTCTGACTCTATGTTTTGACCCCCTCTGAAGGCTGAGGCAGGAGACAGCGTAAAAGACCTTGACTTCCAAGAAGCTGAATCTCAGTTCTTGTGAAAAGGGGAATCCCATCCTTACATGCCTCACCAGTACATGTGCAAGGAGGAAAGATAGGGGAGGTATGGTGTGCATTTAGTGGGGAACCACTGGGGGGGTATCTTACCCAGAGCTCTCCCAGACATGGGAGAGCTGTTAAATGTATTGCTATTTCTGTACCCACCCTGACCCATTTCCACATGGACTATCTGCCCCCAGGTTCATTCGTTGTTGGCTGGCAACGGGTGGGAGGATTGGGGGTTGGAAACAGGGCGGGAACTGCACTATACATGCACATGGGGCAAGGTGACATCACATCCAGTTTTTCATCTGGAAATGACGTTGCAGCGTTGCACAACAGCATTCTCTGTTCGCTTTCTGCTCCCATTGCTCATTAGGGCAGCTGCAGGGGCTGATGGGGAGGAGGGCGCGTGAAAGGGCAGGGGTTGCCAATAGGGCTAGCAACTTCAAGGTGGTGGCTGGAGATCTCCTGGGATTACTGATCTCCAGGCAACAGAGATCCGTTCCCCTTCCCCTGGAGAAAATGCCCACTTTGGAAGTTGGTGGTCTCTATGTGATTATAACATCATTGCAGTCCCTCCCCTTCCCAAACCCTGCTCTCCTCAGGCTCCACCCCCAACATCTCTGGGTATTTCCCAACCCGGAGTTGGCATCCCTAGTTGCCATAGTGGACAATCCTAAGCTTTTGGGGAAGCACTTTCCCCCTCCTACTTCACAGCATCATGCTGCATTTGGGCACCGCCTGGGGTTTCCCCAACTTTTCTCCCACCTTTCTCACATACCTGCTTTTCTACAAGGTTTGGGGAAAGATCACAGTAAGCCTGGATGGCTGCAGTGTAGTTGGGAAAGCAGATTTTCCCACCCACAAGGCAGCCACTTCCCCTCATCCTAAAGTTGCCAAGTGGAACTTACCTTGGTGGCGGGGGACTCCCTGGTGGATCCCGAAACGCACACGCACGCCGCACACACGTCACCAGGAAGTGACGTTATGACGCCGGGCACACTGGGGGCGGGGCCACGACCATACAAGGGAAAACCATAGAGTTTTCCCTTGTATGGCCGTGGCCCCACCCCCAGCGTGCCCGGTGTGCCCGCATCACTTCCGGGTGACGCGCACGTCAGGGAGGAGTTCCCCCCGGGGCTCGATCTGGCAGCGTCAGGGAACGGGCCTCTGGGGTGGGGGTTTCCCCGCCCCCCGGGGGGACTTGGGATCCCTATCTCATCCTGTCCCCATGGCAGCCATTTCCTCTCCTACCACAGGCGGACTTTTTAAAAAATGGCAATTGAACATTGTTCTGTCATATTTGTAACAGGTTCTCTGAATTCCCAGCTTTCTTTTTAAAAAAGTCTCTAACTCCTTCTGTTACAGAGATATAAGGCTTCAGGGTGGGTAGCCCTATTGTTCAGCTAGATTCAAATCCAGTAGCTCTTTAGAGACGTTATGTACTGAGCTCGAGTTTCGCCTTAGCATGGATTTAGCCTCGTTTAAAGAACAATAGGGGACCAGGATCCTGGAAGGAACCTATTGTACAGGAGTTCTTATGTAAATAGCCAGTCACGGGGAGTGGGTGTGTGTTGGGTGTGGTGTTGAGCACGCATTTAAGCAGGGCTTCAGTCCTGTTGTCTTTAGTTTAGCTGAAATCACTAATAAAACATGAGCTGATCACTCAACGCGTCTGAACCCAGTATATTTCAAGAGATCAACAAAATTTACGAGGTATGAGCTTTCAAGGGTCAACGCTCCCTTCGTGTCTCCACAACCGAAGGTGCTACAGATGTATTTGCTTTAAAAAATGACAGCTGAGAATTCAGATAACCTGTTACACATATTGTTATATCATGATAACAGTATGATGTTGCTTATTTTTTACAAACATTGAAAAGCCCTGGTAGCCTGGGGGCAGGCAATGGCTGTTGACAAGAGACCGGGGCAGGGGAATTGTGGGGAAACCGGCCACCGGGAAGCGTTGATGCTGCTGTGTCAGCAGCTGAAGCAGCAACAGGATCGAAGCCACGCAAGCCTGTCCCCCTTGTGGGAACTACCAAGATTCCCTAAAGCTTAGAAGCCAGAGCAATCGCTAGCCCCCCAGGGCCACCCACCTACAGAGCCCCTGTTGTGTTAGGCAAGGTGTGGCTATTGCTTGCCCAGGGCTCTGGGATACACATCCATTAAGCTTACATCATTCGAACGTTCTCAGCCATATATGCAACATAATATCTCAGTAAATTATAGGTGAGGAAACCAAAATGCAGGAAAGCCAAGATGCAGAAGCATCCCTGCTGACACATTCGTAAAAATGCCAGTTCTCATACTGAGGATCCCTGTGCCAGCCCTACCCAACAATTATGCACTGCTGAAGGCCCTTCCGTACCTGGCAATTGTCTCTCTGTCACAGGTTTAAAAGGAGAGCAGATCCCTGAGAGATGTTCCAGTTCACACTTCGGAATGTCTCTGACTGGAGGGATTTCCTTGTTTGTTGGTTGCTTCTGGAGAACTCTTCTTCACCTGTAAATCTACTTGAGCCAGGAAATGAGGTGACTTTAGATGAATTTAGGAGTCTGCAATAAACCAAAATTGCCAAAGGAGGAGGAGGAGATTGGATGTATACCCCCCCACCCTTCACTCAGAGTCTCAGAGTGGCTTACAAACTCCTTTCCCTTCCCCTCCCCACAACAGACACCCTATGAGGTAGGTGGGGCTGAGAGAGCTCTGAGAGAACTGCCCTTTCGAGGACAGCTCTTATCAGAACTGTGGCTTGCCCAAGGTCATCCACCAGCTGCAAGTGGAGGAGTGGGGAATCAAACCCGGTTCTCCCAGATTAGAGTCCGTACACTTAACCACTACACCAAACTGGCTCTGGAGCTATCAGTTGCAGTTTGTCCCCGTATTCACTCTGAACATACAATCACCAGACCTAACAACATCAGCCATACCATCTCGGTTTCATTCTGTTGTTCATCTTCCATCCTTCTTTCTGCAGGGATGAAGTGCGATAGAGTTCATCCTCCAAAGCAGCCATTTTCTCCAGGGGAATTGCTCGCTATAACTTGGAGATCAGTTGTCATTCCAGGAGATCTCCAGACCCCACCTGGAGGTTGGCAATTCTAAATACAGCTATCCTACTGAGGAAAATTATACAGTTCAACATTACTGGCAATTGACATGCTGATTGATAATCCTTAAAGCTTCTACTGCTTGAATGCTGGTTGCTGCACATCCTTTTCTAGGAAGTGGCACACACAAGAAGGTCTCACAAGGAGTGATAAATATACACAAGAGCACTCAGCGTGATTATGTACTGACATGGTTTGCGCTTGGATTATCGGCAAGGGTTCACCTTTTATCATTCCCCCTTCTGTTTAGTATCTGTAAAAATCTCTGCCTGCCATTCCCTTCACACATTGATTATTCTAGCATTCCATTCAACCCCTCCAATACACCTGAACATTAAGATTTCATTTTCATTTTCTTTTTGAAAGATCCTGAACTGGTTCTGTACTGACTCACATTTGCCTCTGGAGCTGTCAGTTGCAGAGTCCTGGTTTAAACCATGCTTCTGCCACCTCTCCTAGCCCATTCCACTGAACAGTGAGGAACCAAATGTAGACAGGATCAATAGAAGGAACTAGGGCTACACAGGGAGAGTAACTTGGCAAGCCTATCAATAATATATCGCCATTTTTTGTGGTGCTCTTACTTCTTTTACTCCCCAAAGCGGTTATTAAAAGGGAAATAATTTCATCAACAGTTATCAGCAAGTCATTTGGTATCTCAGTTGTTTCTCAGCTTGGTATGAGGACAACACATGCTACATGTGGATGCAACCGTATTTTGTATTTAAAGACTGGATGCAGTTTTCAGAATAGCCTTAAGAGGGCAGCATACGTCCATCCAAGTAAACATACGGCCATTTTGTCAACTCACATCAGTAAAAGTTCGGGGTCAGTAAAGGAAAAAACGTCCAGAGCCCTGATATTATCTTACCCAGTATGGCAAGTGATCTCCCCTCTGCCAGTGCCTCATGGCCCCAGCCACTGCTTGAATGAGTGATGGGGGGGGAAACGAGAGAGGGAAAGACATTGTTCATGTGTCCACTTCTAGCTGACTCTTTAGGATTTCAACAATTTCTATGGTAAATCAGACTTGCAAAATCCTAAAGCGTCAGTGATCACGTCTGGATTTAAGCAGAAGTTCACCAGAAGTTTCATCAGCTGTGGTGGTTCAAGTGGTTAAGAGGCTGAACTGCAGACCAGAAGGTTGGTAGTTCAGCAGTTCCAGACCCGAGTGCAGCATGATGGAGTGGCTAAAATAGCATCATTTGGGACTGTCATGCCCTCTATTTTCCTAATGAAAACTTTTGTGTCTCTCAAGTATGATGGTATATCTGAAATAAACGGTTGAAGAAAAGAATCCAAAAATTTTGAGATGGGCTCTAAGAAAGAATCAGATCTGGGCACTATCGGGCGTCCTGGAGGTGGCATGCTGACTTTATGGATCTTAGGCAATACATACAATACTGGTTCTCTAGATGTTTTATTAAGAAGAAATTCAGCCGTGTTCATATCTATATAATCCCAAGCTACAGCCTCATTTAATACTGTTTGTATACTCTAGGCGTAGGATCACTAGGTAAAGGCATATAGGAATCAGTATCCTGTAATAATCCATTCACTATAGACAAATAATCTTTTTTATCCATAGTAACAGTACCTCCCCCCTTGTCAGCTTCCTTAATGATGATATTAGGGTCCTTAGACAAATTGAGTAAGATTTTGTGCTCCTGTGCAGTCAAATTATATTTAATTTTTCTAAAAGATCTCTCTACGTTTTCTATATCCTTTAATACCAATTTTTCAAATACATTAATAGCTGGCTTATAACAATAAGGTATAAATTGTGACCTAGGCTTAAATGGATTATTTTCTCTAATTTCATTAGCACCAAAAAAAGTCTCTTAATTTAAGATTACGTATCAGTTTGAATAAATCAACTCATGTTTTAAAACTATTATAGGGAGTAGGCACAAAGCTAAGACCCAAATTCAAAATCCGGGACTCCTCAGATGTAAGGCTATGTGATGACAAGTTAACAACTAGGGCTTCTTCCCCCTGCATTTTGGAGGCAGTTGTTGTAAAAAAATTCTGCCTCGCCTTATATTTAGTATGTCTATACAGGCTGGGTCTATAGGATGGACCCTCATCACCCAAAGTATTTGCTGAGTCTTCTCCTTCAGTAGTGTCTATATCGGACACAAGATGTTTAGAGTCTGCCCAAGAGACCCTTCTGGTGTCATTCTCTGCTGAAAATCCCCACTTATATACCCTCTCAAATTTTTTGATTTTACTCTCTCTAATTTTATTTTCAAACATTTTTAATTCCTCTTCTAATGTTTTAAGACAAGCATTATAATTATCAAGAGACATGGTAGTTTGTAATTTATCTTCCATATCCTTAAAGTCTGTTTCTATTTTTTCAGACTCCTGAACAGCTTGATCTATTATGAGCAGCATGAGATTGTATGAACATTTATTCAGTATAGCAGTCCATTTGTTTAAAAATTCCTCCCGTCCCCAAAACATTACAAATTACATGTTATGTATGGAATAGAATGAATTTATGTATTGAGGTTGAGTCTGATGCAAGGTATTGTAAACGACCTATCAGAACCAGGGAAGTTCTGGAGGGAAACAAAGTGATTGGTCCTTATGTACAAAATATGATTGGTTGTTATCTGACATGTGGGCGTGGCTTGCCAAGCCCAGACTGTTTAAAAAGGAGCCTGTTGCTCTGTTGTTTGTCTCGTTCTGATTCTTCTGACTCCGTTGAATAAAGCTGTTATCACTGTTCACCTGCTGCCTCGAGTCTCGTCTCTAACATTACAGCACAATCATAAGAAGTATCCCTTGAACTTGCTTTCATGTGCTGTCATTCCTTCCCTGATTTCCTGGTTTAGGCAAACCATTTCTTAGGTGTCCTGTTTGTTGACCTCCAGGGCCACTGGTTGGCGACTGTGTGAAACAGGAGGCTGGTAACAGATGCCAGTGGTCTGATCCAGAAGGGCTCTCCTTATGTTCTTATGATAAATTGACAGAATGTGTGGAGTTGCTGTCCTTGTTAGGCTATAGTGAGACAAAGGATTTTTGAAAGACTAGAAGGTCGCATGGTAACGACATAATTACAAATGGTGTTCATCCTATCATCCTGCAATCACAATCAGTTCTGGAGGTTTTTGGAGGTGTCTGAAAACCTACAAGTCATGTTTGACCCGAGGTGATAGTTAGGACAGAAGCCACCTATGTGTGCGTGTGTGTGTGTATCTGTGTGTCTGTGTGTGTGTCTGTGTAAAACGGGCAAAACTGCCTCTATCATCCTTAGCTCTGTCTGTCACTAGGCTCCAGACCACATGTGAATCACTTTTTAAAAAAACCAAACCAACAGCACAGAATTTTGCACACAAGGCATCTAGTTTTCTCAAGTCCTGAAAGTCTGAACTCGGCAGAAAAAAATTCTACAGAAAAAAAACAGGATGTGAAACTACTATTGGTATGAATGCCGAAGTCACGAGCTACATTTTTGTAGTCGGAGAGCCCTGGGACTCTCTTTGCCACTGTAGAAACGAAGCAGTGTGTGCAGAACCAATAAAAAACTCTGGTCCAAAGAAAGACAGTTGCTTTGAGAAGAATGAGTCTGTCGGAAGAAAATGAGAATCATCCAACATTTTCCATTGTGAGGTTTTTGGTCTGCACCATACTAAGTTTGTCGTTTGCCGTCGGGTTTCCCGGAAACGTCTTTGTGATCTGGACCATTTGTGGACGAATGAAGCAACGGTCTCTGTCCGTCATGCTGATCCTTAATCTAGCCATTGCTGACATCCTGGTTCTTGTGACCTTGCCCATCTGGATTTATTCTTTTGCCAATGACTGGCTCTTTGAGACTGCCACTTGCAAGGGCCTCGTCTTTGTTGTTTACTGCAGCATGTATGCCAGCATATTCCTGATCACGGCCCTGGGCTTGGAAAGGTTCATGGCAGTCTTTCACCCCTTTTCTGTTCAACGGAGGACCAACAAGATGTCCACCCACTTAGTGATGTTTCTCATCTGGCTTGTCTCCATTGCTTTTGGAGCGGTCATCCTTCCCTTTCAAGAAACAGTGGAGACAGACTTTGGCCTACAGTGTGCCTCCCGCAGCTACAATTCGAACTCTCAGAAGGTGGCCTGTCTCTTGCTAGAGACTCTGGTGGGCTTTCTGGTTCCGTTTGCCATCATTTCCATCTGCTATGTGTGCATCGCCAAACGAATCAGCGGCATGAGGGGCTCATCCAGGCAACGATCAAACCGGCTGGTCGCTTCCATCGTGGTGTCCTTTGCTCTCTGCTTGCTCCCCCATCATGTTGTTAACTTAATGACTGTTGCTTCAGCTGTGATGGAAGATTCAGACATGGAGGCATCCGAAGCTCTGGAGGAGACTGCAAACCAGGGAACCTTCATTGCAGGTTCGATAATGTTCATTAACAGCTGCATCAACCCCCTGCTCTATGCTTTTGCGGCCAGGAACATCCAAAGCAGCATGAGATTGACCAAGCTGTCCAAACTGTTTGAACAAATGAGTCCAGAAACGAAGCAGGAAGGGACAAAAGAACACTCTGCCGTAAATGGAAAAGAGGAGACTTTGACGAGCACAGAGATGATCTAATGGGGACAAGCAAGGTATGTCTTGGCTCTCCGTAGGGCACTGCTGATACTAGGTGTGTTCTGGTCCTCTGTCCCACATCAGATCCCTTCATTCAGAGGAGTGTCACCTCCAACTGGGATTGTTAAGAGACACTTTCTTATTTGACCGGATTTCTCCCCGAAGTGCAACGGTCCATTTCTTTCCCTCTTTTTTAGGGATTTTATTCAGTTTCTAATCAATTCCATTTTAATCAAAAAGAAATTCAAAGAGAGGAAGGGAAGGTAGGGAAGGTTCTACAACTACGTATACCCGTGAGGCTGCCTTATACTGAATCAGACCCTTGGTCCCGCAAGGTCAGTATTGCCTACTCAGACTGGCAGCAGCTTTCCAGGGTCTCAGGCAGAGGCTGTTCACATTACCTACCGACAGACCTTCCAAACAGCCACACTGGCCCACAGAATGGCACCAAAGCAACGTCAATACCCTTTTAGTAAGAGCAACCAAAATTACACAATACACAGTGGACAAGCTTTCAAAAATCTCCAGAACTCTTCATCAGACTGAATGTTCATTGACCAGGGTGTGTGTGTGTGTGTGGAGATTATCTTTCAGGCTATTTCTGTGCTCTAATATGGAGAGTCATACAGACTTAGGAGATGCTGGGAATCAGGGTGGAGTTGGTATCAGGCACTCTCTGCCTTGAGAGCCACTGTGGCATCAAGGTTAGAGTGCTGGAGGAGGACCTGTGAGACCCAAATCCCCTCTCTGCCATGAAACTCACTAGCTGGCTTGGACCAGCCACTCTCAGCCTAACCTACCTCACAGGGTTGCTGTTGTGAGGGTATAAATGAGGAGGGGAGAGAAACCATGTATGCTGCCCTGAGCTCCTTAAAAGGAGGGCAGGACGGAAGTGCACTAAATGAATAAATAAAAATTATAGGAAGAAGGCAGCAAGAACAACGACAGCCTCCACTGTATCAAAAACAACATGTTTAGAGTGATGTTGCCAACCTCCAGGGCATGCCTGGAGATCTCCTCGAATTACAGCTGGTGTCCAGATTATAGAAATCAGTTACCCTGGAGAAAAGCGTAGCTTTGGAGTGTGGATTCTATGGCATTGTATTTTATTTATCTATCAGATTTTTTAGTCACTGCTCACCCAAAGGGTCTTGTGGCGACTTACAACAAAAAAACCAATAAGGTAAAAACAATGGGCGTCATCTGAGAATGCATTCCACGGGGTAGGGGCACCAACTGAGCACCAACTGAGTAGGCCCTTCCCCTGGTGACAGCTAACCAAGCCATCCTGGGGCCAGGCACCTGCAAGAGGCTCCTAGACGATGACGGAAGGGACACAGAGGGTTGTAGCGGGAGAGGTGGTCCCAAAGGTACGTATGCGGGTCCCAGACCATTAAGGGCATTAAAGGTTAACCCCAACACCTTGAATTAAATCCAGAGACTAATTGGTAGCCAGTGCAGCTGCTGCAGAATTGGAGTAATATGAGCTGATCGTGATGTTCCAGCCAGCAACCTGGCAGCTGCATTCCAGACTACATGCAGTTTCCAAAGCATTTACAAGGGTAGCTCTACATAAAGCAAATTGTAATAGTCCAAGCTGGAGGTGACCGTTGCATGGATTAATGTGGCAGGGTCTGATCCAGACAAATAAGCAGCCAGCTGGGGGGCCTGGCGTAGGTGAAAAAACACTGACCGTGCTACCACGGACACTTGTTTATCCAATGATAGTGCAGAATCCAACCACACCCTAAGGCTCTTTACAGAGTCTACAGCTGTCAACTGGGCACCCTCAAGTCTCGGGAATGACCTTCCAGCTGGCATCTCAGTCTTGGATGGAGTCAACTTCAGCCAGTTCTCCCTTAACCAGTGGACTAATCACATCCAGGCACTGGGATAGTGCCAAGAGCCCTACCACCGGCTTCTTATCCAGCAGAAGGAAGAGCTGAGTGTCATTAGCATATTGATGGCACCCAACTCCAAACCTCCTGACAATCTTGGCAAGAGGGCACATATATGTGTTAAATAACATTGGAGAGAGGATTGACCCCTGTGGGACCCCACAGTTCAGGTCTTGTCGGGAAGACCTCCCCTCCCCAAAAGCGACCCTCTGAGAGCATTGCTGGAGGAACGAGGAAAACCAACTAAGGGCAGTGCCCCTTACCCCCAGGGAGGCAAGGCAGTCGATCAGGACCAAATGGTCAACTGTATCAGAGACCGCTGATAGACTCAGAAGGATCAACAGGGCTGGCATGCCTTTATCCAGATGCTGACTCGGTCCCAAAGCCAGGTCTGAAGCCCAATTGATTATAACCCCCTGAGGTCCCTTTCCTCCCCAAATTCCACCTTCCCCAGGCTCCACCCCCAAATCTCCAGGAATTTCCCAACCTGGAGTTGGCATCCCTAGTTTAGAGAGAGAGACTTGTGTGTGAAAAGGACCCAGGGAGCCTAGGGCTTATACTTTTCAACATGTGTAATTACAGTCATGTGGCTTTGAAGAGATTGGACTTATCCCTACATGTTTTTTAGAGAGAATTAGCTACCTGTCCCAGGCCCGGTCTGCATCTAGCATTTGCCCCCCCCATTTTACCAAACCCACGCTGGAACAGAAGTCCCTCTCTGCATGGCATGCCACTTTCACTTTGATTCATTGTCAGATTTTATGGCAGCGTCCAGACTGCCGCTTTCACTTCATTTGATCTCTTGGTTTTATGGTAGCAGATTTATGGCTGTTTTATGGCTGTTCAGGGGTGACTCTGCAGTCAGTACAGCCTTGGCCTTGAGTATTTGAGTGTGGTTCTAGATAACCTAGGCTAGCCTGATCTCATCAGATCTTGGAAGCTAAGCAGGGTCGGCCCTGGCGAGTATTTGGATGGGAGACCTCCAAGGAATACTAGGGCTGTGGGGCAGAGGCAGGCAATGGCAAACCAGCTCTGAGGGTCTCTTGCCTTGAAAACCCCACGGGTTTGCCGTAAGTCAGCTGTGACTTGATGCCACTTTCCACCACCACCAAGCAAAAAAAGTCACTAAGGTCAGATGACGTCCTCCCATCTCTGGTTTCCATGCAGCAGTTAATACAAGCAGGCATGCACAGAAGCCCTAGAAGCCACTAAGTGCGTGCACTGACAGCCCTGGGCCCTGAGATTGCAGCCTGTGATCTTGTGAATAACAGCACCCCCCCCCCAACACAACACCCAGAAAAATCCCACCTGTCCCTATTAGGTCATCCTCGGTGTAATGTATTCAGCCTGACATGCCCGACAGTTTTTTAGCCTCCAGCTCACACATATTTGTCTTAGCTCAGGAAGGATGGCTCCAGAGCAAATTAATTTATACAGTAGGCAAATTGCTCGCTCACCACTTTAATGCCGGTAGCTCAGAAAGAAGAATTTTTGCTCACAAGACTCCACAGTTTAGAGGGAGCACTGGTCACCATTTTGTCTTTTGAGGAGATTTTGGAGTGGCCTTCTCGGAGAACTTTCTCAAACAATCCCTTTGTGCTCCAGTGAAGATGTGCTTCCTATCACCCCATGACCCCAATCAAGATGAAGATAACACCGAATGTGTTTGATCTGGAGCTCATCTGTCCTAAATTACCGCCTGATCCACTGTGAGATTAAACCTTCAGTCTAGACCATGAGGGGAATATTTATCGATTGGCTTCATGTATACCCCACATTTGAACCTGGATCTCCCAGTTCCTTGACAGACACTATAACCACTACCTCATATTGATTCCTCACCAGCATGTAGGGTTTGTGGGCAGAAGAAGCTCAGGGAGTGGTATGAGAATCGAGTTATGCACGTATATAGAATGCCTATTTTCGGCTGTGAAGCTTTGCATGGGGGGGGGGGGGCTAGCAGAAGCCGGAGATGTGCTACCCTAAACTCAACCCGTCTTCTTGTATGTGAGAAGGAGGCCATGCTGCTTTTCTCTTTTAAGGTCCCCCAGCCCAAAGTCACAAATGCGGACAGAGAACTTAAAACTTTTATTTTGCATCTTCTGGCAGCCCAGGGTTCAAACCCAAAATTACCGTCTACATCCCAGCAGAAAACAACAAGAGTCCAGTAGCACTCACGAAAGCTCATCTCCTGCCACAAATTTTGTCAGTCTTTAAGGTGCTACTGGACTCTTGTTCTTTTCTACTACTAACACAGCTCATCTTGATCTGTCTACATCCCCGTTCAAGAAAACGTCTTCAGTTGCTTCTCCAATGGGAATGAAGCCGAGTCTATTTTCTATCTTGGGCAAATCTTACGAGGACAGCAGTGATTCGGATTAGAGTCTGATCTCCATATTCAGGCAGGGTAATTCTGTCTGCTTATGGGTGCCATGTGATCCATTAGGTGCCTTGTAGGGAGGTAGATCAGCCAAAGTCTTAAACCCTTTTCTGTATGAACCTACCTTATACTGAATGCAACCATCTAGCTTAAGCATTTTCTCCTCTGACTGGCAGCAACTCTCCTGGGCACAGGCAGGGGATTTTTACAGCTGTGCTGAAATCTTCCCATTAGGGAAGCCAGCCACTGAATCTGGGACAGTTTTACATGCAAATCAAGTGGTCTACCAGGAAGCTATGGCCCTTCCCACAGGCAAAACAGGCCTATATCAAGTCAGTTGGTTCATCTGTCCAGCTCAGTTCTATTTCACTGACTTGGCACTGGCTCTTGGGTAGTGAAAGGTCTTCTCCAGCACTTGCTCCCTAAGACCCTTTAACTAGAGATGCTGGGGACTGAACCTGGAACCTTCTGCATACAACAGCACATGCTTTGCTTCTGAGCTATGGCCCCTTGGAAGTAACTAGACCTCTTGGGAGGGTGGATGAGTACTAACCAAAGAACCTTTGACAGTCAGCAAACCTGTCTAGGAAACAGGGTGGGTACGTATAGTGTGATGGGTGCCAAAGATCCTGTCTGCAGTCCTAGATGTTTCTCTTATCCAAGGCAGTCAGCAAACCTGTCTAGGAAACAGGGAAGAGATTACAGCTGTTTTTTACTAAAGCAACTTTATTAAGCCCTATTTCATCCATGTCACAGGGTTTTTCTCCAAGACCACTGATTATAGAAAGCAACTTCATGTCACAAATGTTGTGGCAGATCAATTTTCACAAAAGAAAACCGCCACGGAAAGGTCGACTCAACTGGAAATAAACCTCCATCCTCCTGGCTGTGTGCTTCCTTTTTAATCCAGCAAGGCCAACTGCTTTCGTCCCAGTGTCCCTGGGACAATATACATAAAGGACAGTGAATGGGGGAGGGGTGTGTGTGTCTGTCTTTATCCCTCGTCTAAATTACTATCATCCAACAAAATAAAAGGAAACCAAATTATTGCGAAGTCTTCTGGTTTCCTTTGAACTGATGACAGCATTTTCTGTCCTTAAAACGAAGGTTGCATCCACACATCATTGGCTATTGCATCACCATTGTGCTTTAGCAATTCTATGCAACAGGGTTGTCTTGTGGGCACAGGAACATCCAGCTGCAAATTATTGCTACAGCGCAACCATGATGCAACAGCCAACAATGTGTGGGTGCAGCCTGCAAGTGACCAGCATGTGTAGCCAGCCATCGTCTAGCATGAGAACGATCTGGTTTCCTAAGGGTGCAGAACCCTAGCAGTGAGCCCGTTATGGAAGCCTTTGCATCAAGAGTGTGAGTGAAATTCATTCTTCCTGTTTGGTGCAGAAGCATATGTTCTTCAGCTCAACCCACCTCACAAGGTTGTTGTGAGAGCAAAATGCAAGAGAGGAGAATGATGTAAACCAGTTTGGGTATCTACCTGGAAGAAAGGCGGAGTATAAATTAAGTAAATAAAATAAACTGTGCTGACTGGCTGGGAACCAACAGCTTCTACAAGGACTTCTCCCCACTAGGGATGCCAACCTCCAGGTGGGGCCTGGATACTTCCTAGAATTACATAGGGATGCCAGCCTCCAGGTGGGACCTGGGGATCCCCCAGAATTACAGGTCATCTCTGGACTACAGAGATCAGGTCCCCCGGAGAAAATGGCTGCTTTGGAAGGTGGGCTCTGTGTCATTGTATCCCACTGAGATTTAAACAGGGATTCTGCCTTTTTAAAAGGGGGGGTTGTTGGGTGTACTTGGGCCAGTCACACACTTCCAGCCTAACCTCAGGCTCAGTTCCAGGCTGCTTTTCTGTGTAAGCTGGGAGGGGGGATTTCTGACTCTCTCTCTGTTGCATTTTGCAATTTTCTAAATAAGTTGCTTCGTGTCCCCACTGGGGT
This sequence comes from Gekko japonicus, assembly GCF_001447785.1. NCBI lineage: Eukaryota > Metazoa > Chordata > Lepidosauria > Squamata > Gekkonidae > Gekko > Gekko japonicus. The sequence continues at coordinate 318,648 of NW_015168082.1, read as the reverse complement.
GAAAGGCAGGACATAAACAAAGTAAATAAATTTTAAACATAAATGTATTTTTAATGTAGAGACTGTATTGGTGGGGGGCCTTGCCCCCAAATGTCCCCCATGCTATGGGTCTGCTCAGGATCTGATCTGGGGTAGCAGATGTGCTGCTCCGAAGGACTGTGTGCCTCCATCCGTGCTCTCCCAGTGGTAGTGGTGGGAACTGCAGTCAAGTAGTCCCAACCCCAGGTCTCCAGGGCTCTCTCCTCCAAAGGGAACAGACTGTGATTACCATTACCCCTAAAACTTCTCACTACCTGGGGAAGTGAGAGCCAGTGTGGTGTAGTGGATAGAGAGTCAGACAAGGATCGGGGAGACCCAGATTCTAAGCCCCACTCTGCCATGGAAGTTTACTGGGTGCTCTGGGGTCAGTCGCACACTCTTGGCCTAACCGACCTCGCCCAATTGATGCAAGGTTAAAATGGAGGAGAGAACAATGTGATCCACTTCGGGTCCCTACTGGGGAGAGAGGCAGGATAAAATGGATAACTTGGGGCATGCTCGACAACACAATGAGCTTGATAGGTTGCCAGTATCAGATACTGGGCATTTGGGTTTAGTGGAAGAGGAAACCAGAAAAAGGCACAAGAGTACTAATGGCAGAGGAAAGGGGGGAGGGGGTACCTGCAAAAAAACCCTGTAAAATAGATGGGCTTTGGTATCAACATATGTGTACGTCTTTTGACAGAAACTATTTGATCACCTGGAGAGCTTTTAAACAAGTGTTAATTATGTCTGAATATCAGAAAGCAGCTTGTCTTTTGCATTTGTGCTGTCAGGGAAGCAGCAATCCTAAGCATTTCTTAGTCCCACTGAAATCAATGAGACAGATTTCAGAGAATACAGGAAAGGGTTGCAGAAGATTCACGAGCAATTTAACGATGGCAGGCTGATTTATTAAGCTGCATTTTTGTAAAAAAAATAATAATAAAGAGGGGAAGGGGGGGAAAGAAATAAAATATTGTAAATAAGAAAGTATATTTTCGTTCTCACAGTCTCTTGTGCAAGCACAACTTCCTCCCTTAAGATATCCAAGATTATGGCAAGCCTAAAATGGGCAAACCCAGCAGCTGTTTCCTGTAAATGGCTACTAAGAAGTTGTGATGCTCTGGGAGCAACCCTAATGAAAAAAAGGGAAAACAAAGATTCCTTGGAAGCTGAACATTGCAGTTATTCTGTGCTTCTGCAGAACTATACGTACAGCAGGTTTACGTCAGGAATCTCTATTGGGCTGCTGGCGGCTATAACGGGACTGAGCCTTTCATGATTTGTAAAAAAAACAAACCCTACAAATAATGAAAGGCCCAGGCTGAGTCCAGTTACATTCAGCCTTTCCATTCCAAAGCATTCCATCATCTTCCTGAGAGGAAAAAAGAAACTCACTGTAAACAAGTCGAACACCTTCTGGGCGTTTTCCAGTGACACTAAGCTCGGGGCTGACTTACAAAGTGATTGAAGGCATCCTGTTGTTGCCACTTCAGTGTCACAGCTGACTGTTGTAAATGGCCTCAGGGTTGCCAGCCTCCAGGAGGGGCCTGGAGCTCTGGAATGACAACTGACCTCTGGACTACAGAGACCAGTTCTCTTGGAGAGTTTCATACATGACATTTTACCACATTAACTGGTCACAGAACAAAGTTTGAGTCCAGTGGCACCTTTAAGACCAACAAAGTTTTATTCAAGGTGTGAGCTTTCATGTACACACAGAATTCCTCGGGTACCTGACCCACCTGGATCTATGGTCATAGAACAGTTAAGTGTCTCAGCCCTCATGCCAAATTTTCACTCTCAGTTTCAAATGGTAAAACCACTACAACGTCAGCTATACCTATCATTTTCACCTGTTGACTATCCTCTCTTAGCAGGCCGTCTCACCCCCTACACATAGAGTTAGGCTTGCCAAGTCCCCCCGGGGGGCGGGGAAACCCCCGCCCCAGAGGCCCATTCCCCGCCGCCAGTGGATCAGGCCCCGGGGGGAACCCCACCCCGACGTGCACGTCACCCGGAAGTGACGCGACCATGCCGGGCACGCTGGGGGCGGAGCCACGGTCATCTAAGGGAAAACATCCGAGTGCCGTGGATGCGGCGTGCGCACGCACTCCAGCCACCAGCCAGGAGTCCCCCACTGCGGCGAAATTCAGACTTGGCAACCCTACATAGAGTTGTCACTTACCTGGCAATAGTAGGTGACCTCCTGGTGACACTCCCCCAGATCCCACCCTCCCCAGGCTCCACCCCCAATTCTCCAGGAATTTCCCAACTTGGACTTTGCAACTCTTCCCTTACACCCAACCCACACCCCCTTTATGCACTTAGCTTTTCTGGGGCCTACATCTAGAGTTGCCAATCTCCAAGTGGGGCCCAGAGATCTCCCAGAATTACAATTGATCTCCGTTCCCCCGGAGAAAGTGGCCACTTCGGAGGGTGGACTCTGTGGCCTCACACACGCCTGCTAAGGTCCCTCCCCTCCACAAACCCTGCCTTCCTGAAGCTTCACCCCAAAATCTCCAGGACTTTCCCAACCCAGCACAGACAACCCTATCTATGGCCCCTGTTCAGGGCCGCTTCTTAGGCCAAAGCCATACATGGTGTTAAGAAAGTGAATAAACAATTTTCTCCTCCTGCCATGATTTAATCTTAGAGTCACCTAATGAACTTGATGGGCAGTGGATTCAGAGCAGCTAAGTACTTCCTCACACACTACCTAAGAAAAGTTATGTGGTGATACCTTTAAAAGGAGACTGGTGGCATCCAAGGAGCAGAGGTGTATCGAGGCAGTTCCCTCTAAGCTGAGTTAGTGTGAGCTAGTTCACAGTTCTTTAGCCTCTGGCTCACACGTTTTTGTCTTAGCTCAGGAAGGATGGTTCCAGAGCAAACTAATTTACGCAGGAGCCAAATCGCTCGCTCAAAACTTTAATGCCAGTAGCTCCCAAAGAAGAATTTTTGCTAACAGGACTCCACAGCTTAGAGGGAGCATTGATATCCATAACTACTTCAAGGTACCTCCATGTTCAGAGACAGTATACCCCTGAATACCAGTTGCTGAGGGGCAATTTCTGGCCAAGGCTACTGCCTTCCTGCCCAGTGTTGGGGCTCCCTGGAAGTATCTAGTTGTTTGCCGTGGGAAAGAGGATTCAGGATTAGCAGTGCTCAAAATACATTGTTCTTGTTTTTCTGCTTACTTCCTAATTTCTCAGAGCATAGTCCCCCCCCCCATGTGGAAAATATTACATTAGGGTACCATCTGCAGGTTGTTGTCGTGCTCCCAAGTATGAAAACCCACATGGACAAACACAATGAGAAACATCTATGTGTGTGTACCTTGTGGGCAAGAATGCATCCAAAAACACCAGTTTCAGGACTTGCAAAATTGATAATCTACCAACGGGCTTTACCTTTCTGGTACATGCAATGCTGGAGTTCAGCTTTTCGTTCAACCAGGTAGTGGTAGAGAGAAGCAATTCTTTGGGTGATGGCTCCTTAGTCCTGCCTAGGGATGCATGCCAGCCTCCAGGTGGGACCTGGGGATCTTCTGGAATCACAGCTCATCTCCAGACTACAGAGATCAGTTCCCCTGGAGAAAATGGACACTTCAGAGGGTGGACTCTATGGCATTACATCCATGCAGAGTGCCCTTCCCAAGTTCCACTCCCAGATCTCCCAGTTGGCACCCCCATCACTCAGCAAGCTTCCATACCAGACAGGGGATTCAAATCTGGGCCAGCCTGCTGGTGCCTTTAACACTTTAAGCACCATCCTTGTGTTGGCTGAGTTTAAACATGCAAAGGAACGGAGCACCAACTGTTTAAAGAAAAATAACCCCGTTTATTAAAGAAGAAATAAACTCTGGTAGAACAGAGGACAGGGAGAGAGGCTTAACTAACTGACTAACTGCTGAGAGACACAGGAATGAAAGGGGGGAGGGATAAACTGGAGCAGGAAGTCTCCAAAGAGCCAATCAGAAGACAGGAAGGACATAATTTGAAACTGTGGGAAGTTCCCAATCTAGGTATGCTAACTAGCAGTCCTTCAGCTGTCCCCTATAGGCTGTTCTTCTGATCTTCTTCAAGTAGGGGCAGTATAGACCTTGTATATTCCAACACCCTGCCTCCCAGAGTAGCTCTGAATGGTAGCTCTGTTAAGGGAGTGATAGAGGCCTGTAATACTAGCAGGATTACTAACTGTACTTGGGAAATTCCTGAAGATTTGGAGGTGGAGCCTTGGGAGGATGGGCTTTGGGGAGGTGAGGGACATCAGCATAGTATAATGCCAGAGAGTTCACCCTCCAAAGCAGCCCTTTTCTCCAGGGGAACTGATCTTTGTGGTTTGAAGATCAGTTGTGATTCCAGGAGATCTCCAGGCCGTGCCTGGAGGTTGGCAACTCTATAAAATGTTGGGCCTTTCTTTTCTTAAATCCAAGGGCAATGACCTGGGTCTCTTGACCGATGTGAACCGATTTACATGCTGCGTGTAAATGTAACCAAGAAGCAGAGCTGGAAGTCCATTATGTGGGCCTTGGCAATTGCCCAGGGCGGTCCTCTCCAGGTTCCACCCCCTGAATTTCTAGGCATTTTTCAACCAGGAGCTAGCAACACCCAAGAGAAGAGGAGTGGAAGGAAAAAGGAGAAGAGAGACATCAGCTTGACTATTCCTGCATGCGTTGTCCACCCGCTTTGAAGCATATATTTGCATTTCAGAGGACATTTCTGAAAATGAAAACAGCTGGGTATAGTATTCTTACTTAGGTGAACCACAGATCTCCAAGAAATAGATTACAGTTTCACAGTTGTAAATGAGCACATCATGAAAAAAAAATATTTCTTAAAGAGACCCTCATAACATCATGCTAAAAGCCAGCCAAGCTATTATATATTATATACAATATGAAAAAAATGTACTTTACCATTTCATTCAGAGGTAACCCATATATGTTGACATTTACTGCCACAATACATCTCAGTGAAGATCGTAAATTAAACCATACCAGCCCCTCATTCTGGAATGCTAACGAGCCTCCAGTCAGTATTTTAAAGGGATCTGAACCATATAGTTACAGAAAACACATCAGTTCATTGTTCTGATTTAGACCACAAGGTTCCATTGTGTTAAATCTATGAATAAAGCGTGCCTCTTGTTGGTGTAGTAATCTGACAGTATCAGCCCTATTGTAAAGATGTATTTTAAAGTTACATAGTACTACAAATCTCAGATCTTTCTGGTGCACTTTGCATTATCACAAAATGATTTACCAGAGGAGCATCTGTCAGTTTGTTTTTGATCTGTGATTTATGTTCCAGTACACAAGTCTTAATGGCTCTCATGTACCTCCCTGTGTACATCAATTTGCACAGGCAGAAAAGAAAATATACAGTTCTTTTTGAGTTGCAATTGAAAAAATTATTAATTTCTAAAAAATTTATCAGCTGGGCAATCTATTTCATCTGTTTCCAAGACCAAACTGCAGGTGGCGGAATTACACATTTGAATTGTCCTTTAGTTAACCCATGCTGATCCTGTGGTTTATATTCAAACACATCAGATCTTACCAGTATATCCTTTTAAATTCTTTGTTTTCCTATAGGCTATTCTAGGTTTCTGTTGACAGCCTGGCCGGTTGGAAACGATGTGCCAATGGCAGAAAACTATGTGGGAATAAGTTTTCTATCTACATCAAGAGCTCTCCTTTTTGAGTTTTCAAGAACGCCAAACCTGAGCTGGAGTGATTGATCAGCTACTTGGAAATTGTGAAGGTGTCTGCGTTCTCTCTTTAAAGAGTTTGTTGAAACCAGGTTATTAGTCATATTACTAAAATGGGTCATCAGCTCTTGAAAAAGAAAGTTTGAAACAGCTAATATTGAATACCTGTTGGATTAAATAATCCTGGTTCATCATTACTTCATGACCCTCAAGGAAGTCGAAGCAGAAGAATAATCTTATTTCAAGAGTTCTTGCATTTATGGACTTCATGTATTTCTACTTTATTCAAGGACTGACCATGCAGTATTAGTGATGGTTGGAATGGACTTTTCTAATTTTCTATGAAGTACTTTGTATGTCAGTAATTGGGACAGTGTGTAAATGTTGTAGTTATAGAAGTATTAATCACATTGACTATTTACAAATAGACAAATACAAATCTATTCTTTATAGTAATGTCATATATGATTTTCACAGTTTCTGAATTCGTTTTGGCTTGTCTATAACTGTGTTCCCAGATCTGTTATAGCCACCTGGAGGATGGCAACCGTGGGATGCTGAACACAATTCAATCCCCAGTATTTGACCTGTCTCTCTGCCTATCATTACACGCAGCACCCAGTGACATGAGCCTTCCTCCCTGGCATCATTCCTTAGGGTGACCTTTCCTTCCAACCACGACCAGGGCTCGTCTGTCTTGGCAGCAAGTGAGTTTGTGCATGGGTGGAAACCCATTGATCCTGATCGTTACCTTGTTACGGCCTTGACACAAGGCAGATTGGATTTCATCCACCTCCCCCCACAGCCCATTATCCACGGGTTAGTGGCACAAGAAAGACCGGCCCGTTTTCCAGGTCACTGCACGCCTAACGGAGTCCCTCCACTTGCTACTCATGAATGGGACAGGCTGATCCAAGCAAACCCTCTCGGTATGCTAGGGAAAAGCCGAGATCCTAATAGCACCCTCATCTGCATCATTAAGTTCGCTTGTGGAACCGCACTTCATACATTCGCAACGCAAATTAGCTGCAGCCTTTAACACTGTCACAAGAACTTATCCTCTAATAGGCCTGAAACCACTGGGTTGTATTCAGAGGTAATTTCTACTTACCAAAGCGATTTCCATCAGCAGCGCTCGGCTTTCCCAACCCCTATTCCACTGCAGTCCAAAACAACACTCCATAAAATGCTGCTTTGGAGGGATAGAGGCTCCCTCCAGAACAGCACAAATGGTAGGTTTGCCAACCTCCAGGTGTTACCTGGAAATTTCCTGGAATCACGACTGATCTCACGACAACAGAGATCCATTCCCCTGGAGGAAATGGCTGCTTCTTTGGACCCTGTGGCATTATACTCTGCTGAGGTCTCTCCCTTTTGCAAACCCCACTCTCCCCCGGTTCTGTCACCAAATCTCCACCAATTTTTCCATCCAGAGCTGGTGACTCTAAGAAGACTGCAGGGAAAGGGCAAACTGGCAAATCTCACACACACACACACACACACACACACATACCGCTTATGATAACAGAAATATACCATTGTGACCAAACTAGGTTTCCCAGCCTCCACATGGTAGGCAAATAATAAATCCAAGGGACCACGGTGAACAAAGGAGTCCAGCAGAACAAACGCCGTGTAATAGTTCAATACAACTTCTAATTATTGACACCAGTACATAACTAACTGTAAAGACAACACACTGCAATGGTTTAGTGCTGTCTCAGTACAATATGACTTATTTCACAAGTGTGGTGAAGTCTCCATTTGGTACAAAAAGGTCTGAAGTTCCCTGTTACAAAACTTGAAGAGGATTCCAAGCGGTCAACACCCTATTCCAGAGTGGCAAGGGTTTCCTCAGTCTTCATCAAGACTGCATAAATCATCAATGGAACACAGTCACTTACTCAGGAGTGTCACCCCTTTGAGAGCCAGTTTGATGTAGTGGTTAGGAGCCCGGACTCTAATCTGGGAGAACCGGGTTTGATTACCCACTCCTCCACATGCAGCTGCTGGTGTCAATCATAAGTTCTCTCAGAGCTGTTCTTTCAAGGCCAGTTTTCAGGAGAGCTTTCTCAGCCCCACCTACCTTTCAGGGTGTCTGTTGTGGGGAGGGGGTGGGGAAGGGATTGTAAGCTGCTCTGACACTCCTTCGGGTAATGAAGGGTGGGGTATAAATCCAACCTCCTCCTCCTCCTCCTCCGCCTCCTCTTCTCAGTCTAGTCAATTTCAGATCATCCAAATGACTGAAATTGACTAGACAGCAGTCACAGGGGTGTGTACTGTTAGGCTGAACTGTTTAAGGCTTTGGTGCCCTTGATGATTTATGCGGTCCTGCGGAAACCTGAGGAAACCCCTGCCACTCCGGAATAGGGTGTTGACCACTTAGAATCTTCTTGAACTGTTGTAACAAGGATCTTCAGACCTCTTTGTACCAATTGGGGACTTTACCACACTTGTGAAATAAGTCCTATTGTACTGAGATAGCACTATACTTAACCATTGCAGTGTGTTGTCTTTACAGTTAGTCATGTACTAGTTTCAATAATTTGAATTTGTATTGAACTATTACACGGTGTTTGTTCTATTAGCCTCCACATGGTAGCTGGTTCTCCTGGGAACTGAGAGATCAGTTCACCTGGATAAAACGGCTACTTTGGAAGGTGGGCTCTATGGTATTATATGCTGCTGAGGTCTCTCCCCTCCCTAAACCCCACCTTCCCCAGGCTCTGCCCCCCCCCCAAACTTCAGGTATTTACCAACCCTGGAAATTTCACCAATAAAAATAAAGACACAGATATCCATGCCTTGTTACAGGAGCATTGCTTATTCTGACTGAGGACAGTTCTCCAAGACTTGAGCAGAGAAGGATCCTTCTGAGCCCTGCTGCCTGAGGGCTCACACAGCCCAGGTGAAGCCCACACTCCTGGAGATCCTGCATATCCTTCCGCCTGTAAAGTGCCCAAGGGGTAGTCGTGCTTGTCAACTGTAGCAAACTAAAACAGAAGTTTAGTCGCACCTTAAATTCCAACATGACCTTTCATGAGTCAGAAGCGCACGTCTTCAAATGCTGTAAAAACTTTTTTAGATGCTATAAAATGCCCACCGGTGTCTCATAATCTCTTTCTTCTTCTGCTTCCTGTGGACTGCAAAAACGGGTCACTCTATACAGTGTGTGGCTGGCTGGATTATTTATTTTACTTATTTAAATCATTCCTAATCTTGTTTTTCCATCAAATTTACAATTCCATAAAATTTACAGCTTACAGAATTTATGCCACTCTGATACAGCACTTTTTTTCCTGAAGTGACCAGTGCATTTCTTGTGCTTGCCCCAAGCAGGCCTTATGACAACCCCGTAAGGCAAGGCAATCTTAGTTTCCCCATCTTGCAGATGGAAGCCAGAAGCTGAGAGCGTTTGCCATCCAGGGCATTCATGGCGGAGGTGCAAGGGCTTCACAATTTGCAACTAATTTGTTTAATCACTAAGCTAGTTCTCAATGTGTCTGTTATTAAAAATGCTCAATCAACTCCTCCAATGAAATAATTTTTGGGGAAGTCAACAGCCAAGAATGGGCCAATGAACCAATGGATAATCCAGTGAAAAACTGGCTTGCTGTTTGCGACTGGGGATAGATTTGAGCCAAACTGGATGTTATTTGACCATTCCTACTCTGCACCCACGCTTTCAAAAACAAGGTGGGCAGTTTCTAGGAACAGGGCCTTTCCTGCAATGGCACCTCACCTCTGGAATTCCCTCGCTGCAGCTGTTCTCCTGACTCATCTTCCTCACCAATCTTCCTGTTCATCTCCTTTTTCTGAGTTGTTCTGTTTGTCTTCTTTTAATGCTTGTCAGCTATCAATAACTAGTTTGTGCTTTTAAATGTCATTGCTATGTGTGGCTTTTGTTATTATTGTGTTTTAAATGGTATTGTATTGATTGGAAGCTGCCTCCAAGGGCACCGATTGAGAAGCCTGCAGGATATCAATTTTTTAAACAAGTCAGTAAGTGAAACTATCATAAAGCATCATACGCACGATCACATATGTAAAGAACCCATAGCCCAGTGATTTTGTCAGATCTCAGAAGCTAAGCCGTGACTCTGGTTAGCAGTGGGATGGGAGACCACCAGTGTTCCCTCTAAGCTGAGGTAGTGTGAGCTAGCTCAGTTTTGTAGCCTCTAGCTCACACATTTTTGTCTTAGCTCAGGAAGGATGGCTCCAGAGCAAACTAATTTATGCAGTAGCCAAATCGCTCACTCACAACTTTAATGCTCGTAGCTCACAAAGTAGAATTTTTGCTCACAAGACTCCACAGCTTAGAGGGAGCATTGGAGACCACCAAGGAAGTCCAGGGTTGCTATGCAGAGGCAGGCAATGGCAAACCACCTCTATTCATCTCTTTTCTTGAAAACCCTACGGGGTGGCCATAAGTAGACTGCAAATTGACGGCAAAAAAGAAAAAAGACTGAGTGAGCAGTTAATGCAGAGCTCCACCTAAGCAACTAATTCAGGTGATGAACGAGGAGGGAACGGTTTGCCAGGAATCTAAACCTGGCTGTTCCCACTGAATTTTGCCACTGCGCTTCCCACGGTTTGGCAATGCAGGAAGTTCCTGGCAGACACGCCCTTATCAGTCAGCCCCGAGGGCTCTGACATGTTACGAGATCTCTCTGTACACCGAATTAAGTCCTTTCCAGAAATTGTTCTCCTCCCAAGAGGGTGGTGAAGAAGCGACTGGAACTGCCAAATGGCTTTGTCCAAGCGTATGCTCCCATTGTACAAGGATCACCTTCTTTGACCACAATATTAATGCCAGTTGTAGTTCGGGTTGCCAACCTCCAGGTGGTGGCTGGAGATCACCCACTATTACAACAGATCTCCAGGTGGCAGAGATCAGTTCACCTGGAGAAAATGGCCATTTTGGAAGGTGGACTCTATGGCATTATACTCCATTGAAGTCCCTTCCCAGCCCAAGCCCTGCCTTCTTCAGGCTCTGCCCCGCCCCCCCAAATCTCCAGGTATTTCCCAATCCACAGCTGGCAATCCTAGCTGTAGTTCCTTATAAACAGTGGTGGCTACCTCTAAGGGAGCTAAGTGCTGGGTCTGGGAGCAATGGCTGCATTAGTGTCTTGGACTCATATTGAATGGTACCTAGGATATTAAGGAGAGGAGCATCACAAGTCTCCTCTTCTTATTCAGCCTCACCACATTTCTCAAAAACGATGGCACGTATCCGACCTTACCTTCCTCCAACTTAAATGGCTCTTCCATTGGAAGAAAGTTGAAGGAAAGCTCCTTAGGCTGGAGAAAGGCTCAAAGGAATGGCAGGATTCTTGCCAATGTGACTGAGTTTCATCACTGGGCCCTATCCAAGAGTTTAGATCCATGGGTCTAAATATGAAGAGGAAATGCCTCACTAGCAGCTTCAGGACTGTCCTGGCAGTAGGATTGTAAGGCACATCTAGCAGACCTTTGGGCCTGACTACCATATTACAAAGTCCTCAGGTCGCATCCAAGTCTGGCATGAGGACTTTCAATCAGACATGAGTTGTGAGTTCCTCACAGGAAACTCAATTTCTAACTCAATTCCAATTTGAATTGGGAGCTCCTCCCTCCCAGTTCTGATCCAAATCACAGCCCAACAGAACTTTTTTTTTTAATGCTAGAAAGATCCCTCCATGAATCTCCCAGCATCCCATCCAGGTTGGCCCTAACGAGAAAGAAAGAAAGAAGGAAAGAAAGAAAGAAAGAAAGAAAGAAAGAAAGAAAGAAAGAAAGAAAGAAAGAAAGAAAGAAAGCTTCTTGTTTGATCTATGCGACTTTTAAAAGCCTATTAGGATTAAAGAAGGAAACTCCTTAATTTAGATGTAATAAAGTCAGCGAGAAGAGCATGTTTTGACAAGCGTACCAGGTGAATGGAAGTGGGTGGCTTGGAAGCAATAAATAATCCATCCAGCGTGAGCTCATTCTCATCCAATTTCACCCCAGGGTTCGCACAGCAGTGGGAAATGTCAGAGGCTCCCTTCAGTAAGAATCAGGGATTTGCAGACCTTTGTCAAGGCAGCAGCATTCACTCTTCACTCACTCAGCCATTTTCCCCTGTAAAAACAAAACAGTAATTACAAGGAGTGCTGAAAAGATGGGTCAAAGAAGCCCAATGACTTTAATATTATGCTGAAAACCAATGATTGGGAAAGATTGTAAAAGAGAATGATTGTGAAATACACTCTGATGGATTTCCTAGGTACCAGCATCTGAAAAGGGGTTACAAGATGTGGATTTGAAGGGAGGGGCCTAAGTTTGGGCTTCCAGAGTTTGTGGTACAAAGGCTGGATTTCACAGGAGACAGAAGTTGTAGGTAGCCCTTGTAATACTTTGTGGTTTTGTTTGTTTATGAGGCCCCATTTTCTTTTCTTTCTTTTTTTGAAACCCCCAATAGACTACATAACTACAACCAGGGCTATTTTTGGGCAGGAACGCACAGGAACGGAGTTCCGGCTGGCTCCTGAGTTGGCCACGCCCAGCAGGTACTCATTAGCATAACAGGCCACACCCAATAGCAGAAACTCATTAGGATTGGCTACATTATGGGTGTGTGTGTCCAGCATACCTAAGGGACCGCCTCTCCCCATATGTTCCCCCACGGGCACTACGGTCGGGTACAAAACATCTCCTGGCAATGCCAGGCCCGAAGGAGGCCAGGCTGGCCGCTACCAGGGCCAGGGCTTTTTCAGTGGCGGCTCCTACCTGGTGGAACGAGCTCCCGGAGGAGATCAGGGCCCTGTG
>NW_015168082.1:304459-304591 GCF_001447785.1 Gekko japonicus | reverse complement strand
TCTTTTTCCTTTTCAGGCAGTCCCCGAAATCTGAGAGTCATGTTTGCTTTCTCCATTTGCAGCTGAAGTAAACGGTTTTCTTGCAGCTTTTGTTTTATTTCCACCTGTCACTCTTTTCCTCATCTTCTTGTT
>NW_015168082.1:297076-304250 GCF_001447785.1 Gekko japonicus | reverse complement strand
GCTGCCTTTCGGTTTTATTTTCCCTCGTGGAACCGCCATGTTCTCTCTTTGTTTACAATTCAACACCTCTGTTTCAGCGCTCAAAAGACTTGCCGTTTCTCTATCCAAGCTCAAGTAAGTCTCTCAAAATGTAACACTGTTTCTCTCCCCTCTCCCCCCCTTCGCTTCTTTGATCTATTCAATCGCTCAGGAGGTGTCCCTCCCTGCACTCCGCTTTCTCCACAGGGGGGTGGGGCTTCGCTTTACAAAAACAGTCCATTTATCTCTCACTCACGTTCATTGTTGGTCACTTCTGACCTCCCTCTCTCCCATCGCTATTCCGCTTGATCTCCTGCGCTTGTCCCGGTCAGATTGGCTTACACCCATAGGTCACCCATCGGCTGGACCATCAGGGTGGAGGGAAGCCTCTATTCCATGGCTTCGAGCTGTCGAAGAGGCTAACCCTCAAAAGCCCTCTGGCTTGTAACCCACAGCAAGGGTTTCATGGGAGTGCCACTTGAGGTGGCACCCCTCCAAGCCAAAGGTGTGCTAGTCGCCTCCTCGAGCTTCGAGGAGAGTGACCGCCATCGCCGATCCACCCTCCGGAAGCTCAGGCCCCATTTTCTTTTGCAAAAGAGCAAGCAAGCTTTAAGTTCCCCATAACCCTTCATCAGGTTGAGTGTTCAGTGCAGAAAGATATTCCAGAACATAACATAACAGGAAAACCAGCAGCTAGTGGTATTCCTGAAAGGGATACCATCTGTTGCTTGCTTCCTGGTAAACATATGGCAGAAGTTTGGGAGTGCCACAACAAATGAATTGATGTGGACAGAGTTCCCATATAGGTAAATTGAAAACCACCGATCTAGACCACTTTCACTGTTGGAAAGAAAGAGTTCTGTGACCAGCTCTAAGGGAATGGAGACTGCCAGTAGGAGAAGAATTATGGTTTCCAACCTCCTGGTGGGGCCTGGAGATCTCCTGGAATTACAACTGATCTCCAAACTACAGAGATCCCTTCTGCTGGAGAAAATGGCTGCTTTGGCGGGTGGACTCTATGGCACTGTATCTTGCTGAGGCCCCTCCCTTTCTCAAACCCTTCCCTCCCCAGTCTCCAACCCAGCCCCAAACGGCTATGAATTTTCCAACCTGGAGCTGGCAAGTAACAAGTGACAAGTTAAGTGAGAACTAGTGTTTCAGTTCTGTTGCCCTGGCAACACAGAGGCTACATCTAGAAGAGAGATCCAGTTGGTTAGCCATGTTGGTATGAAGTAGTAGAACAGCTCCAGTGGCACCTTTAAAACCAACAAAGTTCTTAAATGTGCCACTGGACTCTAAATTTGTTCTAGAAGAGAGAGACTTAGTATGTCTCATGGGGTAGGTGGGGCAACCCCAGGGAGGATATGTGGTATGCAAAGAGGCAGTTTAAGGCCAGTGTGGGCATCCCCCAAGGGAGGATCTGCCTCCAGCTGGTAACCTGATGAGACTCAGTGGGAAAGAATCTGCTTTGCATGGAGAAGCTCCCAGGTTCAATCCCCAGCATCTCCCTTTATGTAGGTGCTGTGAAAAGCCTGTACTGGAGTGTTGCTGCCAGTTAGAACTGTCACTACTGACCTGAACAGAACAATTGTCTGAATGAGTAGAAGGTAGCCTCACATGTTCAGGCCAAGAGTGAGGACAAGGATGCCATTAGAACAAGACAAGAAAGAGAAGGAAAATATTAGAATAGTCACTTTTAGAATAGTCATTTTAAGATACATAGCACATGCATCAGAAAAACTAATGGTCACAAATTTGACAGTAAGAGAGGCAACACAGAAAAACCTATACGGGAACATTTTAAAAGATTTCCTGTTCATTTACAGGAGTCTTGTTTCTGCCTTATTCATAAGGGTGACTTTGGACTGAAATTTACTAAATTGTGGCATCACAGATGCCTTTGTTTGGTAAATGCATGACTGGAGTCTCTGAGCCATGGCAGAATATAAAACAGTTGCTGTGTACTCAATTTCTGAGCAATGTACAGTGTTCAGAGTAGTAGCAATCTTCTCAGTGCTCTGGGACTGGAATGACAGCCCCCAGAATGGAATGACCGTCCCTGGGATTAGCAGAAACGTTCTGGGACTGGAATGACAACTCCTGGGACTTGCAGGAGCATTCTGGGACTATCATTCGACTCTGAGGGCTGTCATTCCAGTCCCAGAACACCTCTGCTACTCCCAGGGGCTGTCATTCCAGTCCCAGAGCACTGAGCCTATTCCCAGGTGCTGTCATTCCACTCTGTGACCTGTCATTCCAGTCCCAGGGCACAGATTCTATTGCTAGGGACCATCATTCCAGTTGACACCTCCCTGTTGGGAGAAGAGAGGGGGTAGAAGGGGAATGTTAAACAATCCCATTGTCTATCCTGCTAGTTCAATTAGCATCTGTAAAAAAGTGAGCCTGGAAGAAAAAAAGTGAGCCCAAAGGAAAGTTTAAACTCAATATTACCAGGGGGTTGCGGGGGGGGGGGAGGCTCAGTGTCCCCTGCAAAACGTCGGAGGAGGCCCAGGTCCCCGAACCAACCCATAGTTTACACCTATGTGTGGGTGGGAATGGATTAGGATTGCTATCTCTGAGTTGGAATAGTCCTGGAGATTTGCCAGTGGAGCCCTGGGAGGGAGAGTTTGATGTGGGAAGGGACATCAGCAGCATATAGTGCAATACCATCCTCCCTCCAAAGCAGCCATTGCCATTTAGGGGAACTGATCTCTGCAGTCTGGAGGTTATAATTCCCGGAGATCTCCAGCCCCCACTTGGAAACTGGAAGTGATGTTTAAATGTTAGAACAGACTAAACACTCCGCAGCGATCTCTCATTATGACATCCTGCTCAACACCTAATGAAATGCAAACATCTTCACTTAAAAACTCATATAACATAACTCAACAATATCACAAATCTCTCTAGGATGTAGAATAAGAAATGTCCCTCATTTTTACGATTATGCTCTCAGAGCTGCACAACAAAATTCAGCCTCATTAGAAACCCCAGTGCTGAGTACCAGATTTAAAGCTCTGGAGGCTTACATTTTTTAAAAAGGAAGGATTTGGATTTCCCACCTGCCTCCTTCAGAAGCCGTAGATTATCCTTCTCAGTAACAGAAGTTTGCTCTCAAACGTTTGTGGAGGAAAAGAACAAGCCATTAATTTAAGAGTACAACAACAGCTGAGCCACAGTCCACAGAGATTTGTGTATATCATTAGAGTCCCTCAGAGGCTTAAGCAAAGCTTTCGATTCAAAAGCAGGTTACAGGTGCTTTAAATTCTGTTTTCGCGAGCGCTTGTAATTTGCAGTTCCGTCGTGAATGGCCCTGAATCTTACAAGAAAACGTGGGCACTTTTTAATACTGACAGTCTGATTTTTCACAAGTAAGGTCTTCAAAACAAACCAGATGTACCCTACTCCTGTTGCCCATTCTTTCAATGAATCAAGCATCCTGTTCTATGATGCTGAGAATTTCGTCACAATGATAAAAAGTTACTCTATTTACCTAAAAGGAAGACTAGTCCCCCACACACAGATTTTCTGTCAAGAAAAAAAGGGAGATTATTTTACATTCACATGCAAGTTATAATTACATACAATAATCAGTTGTAATTCCAAGAGCTCTCTGGGTCCCACCTGGAGGCTGGCAACCATATTACAGAGGTATATTCTGTTTCAGTTTGTAGTTTGGTATTGCCATTGCTCCAGTGTTTGCAAGCATCTTCACATATGACATTTTTCCCCCTGGAATATCTTACATAGGCCTATAGATGCACACAATTGAAATTTCCCCCCTTCTCAAATAAGGGTTAAGACGCTGAACTGCAGGCTGTGGAAGGTCGGTAGTTCAGCAGTTCAAGACCCGGGTGCCACATGACGGAGTGAGCTCCCATCTCTGGCCCCAGCTCCTGCCAACCTAGCAGTTCGAAAGCAAGAAATTGCAAGTAGATAAATAGGTACCACTTCAGTGGGAAAGTAACAGCGTTCCGTGCACCTTGGTGTTTAGTCATGCCGGCCACATGACCACGGAAACGTCTTCGGACAGCGCTGGCTCTTCGGCTTTGAAAAGGAGATGAGCACCGCAACCCTAGAGTCGGATTCGACTGACTTTCGAGCAAGGGAACCTTTACCTTTTTTATGTTTCATGCATATGGACTAAGTGGGCAGTTCTCTGTTGATGAATCACTTGTTATGTTGCTGAATGACATTTTCTTCCCTGGCATCATACCCTGGCAAGTAAAAATTCCACCAAGGGGTGATCTTGGAAACAGTACAAATAAAAATCTCTTGAACAGGATTGAGCCTCTTTTTACCCTCCCATCCCCAAGGGAAAGGCTCTATATAACTAAGTAGCTTCCAAATGTTTTCATGCTCTGAAACTGAAGGAAATTATGGATCTGCTCCAATTGCTCCTCAGTGTTCCACCCTGCTCACTCTGAAATTGGCTCTTTGTGTCCTTGGAATGGCCCACTGTGCAGTGTCCTTGAAACAGTGTGCTTTTATTGCATATATTGCAAAACCATTTATGGTTTTAAATTAAGCAATGACCCAAATCTCCATAATTTTAATTGGATCCTCACGGTAACAAGCACGCTATTTTTCCATAAAACTCTTTTACCAGCCCAATGACTGTTGGCGATGCCAATAGCACTCCCAGTTTGATTGTGCGCCCTGAAACTCAGCGAGTGACTGGTTCATGCTTGAGGGAGAATGATTCAGCAGCTGGAACAACTCATTTCAAGAGCACCATAAGCTAGGAACCGGAGCAGTATACTCAACACTACAGTTCCCAAGATCCTTTGGGAAAAGGGAAAATTTAAATATGTAGAGGAGACAATATTCTCTAAGGACAAACGTCAACGTTGCTAGACCCTGCAAAACTGCCTACTGGAAAACCTGCCTAATCCAACAGAAATAAGAAACTAACATAAGGGGTGGGTCTGTGGCTCAGTAGCAGAGCGGCTGCAACTGCTTTGTGGGCTGAAGGCCCCAGGTTCAATCCCCAGCACCTCTAGCTTCAAAAGGATTTGTAACACTTATTCAAGAAAGCCAACTTCTATTTAAAAATTGGCAATCTTAAAAAAAAATATTTTAAAACATTGACAAACTTAGTTGGGAATGTGGCGCATACAAGATCTTTCTCCCTAAGAGCTTCTCCCAAGCAGAGCTCCAAAGCCCCCCCAAATCAGGGTTTGCTTGCTAATTGGGGGTCTTGAGGCTACTGGGAAACATAAAGGGGCTCCTTTTGCATTATCTTGGAGAGAGGGCTTCAGAATGGCAATGTGGAGCAGAAGGGACATGGCAAGAGTTGCTTCATTCCTGCTATGGTTGCCAACTCCAGGTTGGGGGAAAGCTGGAGATTTTGGGGGTGGAGCCTGAGGAGGGAAGGACCTCTGGGTTAATATGCCATACAGTCCACCTTCCAAAGTGGCCATTTTCTCCAGGTGAATTGATCTCTGTCACCTGGGGATCAGTTCTAATAGTGGGATATCTCCAGGTGCCACCTGGAGGTTGGCAACCCTAATTCCCGCTGTGACTCTAGAGGCACAGCTTTTCCCTTCAGAAGGTATGGTATCAGAAGACCACCGGGCCCATTACCAAGAAACAGAGTCATGTGAGTGGTGGAGGAGGAGAAGAAGGAGAAGAGTTGGTTTTATACCCCACTCTTTACTACCAGAAAGAATCTCGGAGTGGCTTACAATCACCTTCTCTTCCTCTCCTCACAGCAGATACCCTGTGAGGTAGGTGGGGCTGAGAGAGCTCTGAGAGAGCTGTGAGTCGTGACTGGCCCAGGGTCACCCATCTGGCTTTATGTGGAGGAGTAGGGAATCAAATGAGTTAGACATGTGGTCTAGCAACATCAGCATTGTTTTCTTTGACTAGTAGCAACTCTGTGGGCTCAGTGGTAGAACATGCAGGAAGCCTCAGGGTCATTCCCTGACATCTCCAGTTAAAAGGATCAGGTAGGAGGGAATGGGAGAGATCTCTGCCTGAGACTCTGGAGAGCTGCTACCAATGAGAGTAGATGATACCTTGGTAGGATCCAGAGTTTGTTCTGCAGTCTCTGCTCCCACTTTCTGGGTTAATCCGTAGGCAGTGTACCACGTGGGGAATCTACTGTAGGGCAATTAGTTCTTGATGGCTTTCTGCCCATTGTTGCACTCCATGATTAAACATACATGAGTAGATGATGTGAACTTGCAGAAATGGGAGTGCCCACATCTGCTTTTTTCCACACCTGATTAGACTGGTGTGAGGTCAGGTCCTGTCTTTTTCCTTGCATCACCGGGTAGTGTCCACAAAGGTGTGGCTGCCTTTTTACCATTTCCAAGGTAACCAGAGTGCAGTAAGTTAGCCTGAAGTAAAATGAGCAGGTGTTGTGGAAATCATATGATTTCCCTCTCCCTTTTCATTAAAGAGGGCAGTTAAAGAAGTGAGAATCAACCTCCTGACATTCCAGAAACTTAGCAGACTTAATATCTTCTGAGCACTCTGATGAGATTCAGACAAAAAAGGCAGTGACGTTATGCAGCTTGCTACTAGAAGACACATTTAGATGCTTTTTTTTTCCTTTTAAAATTACATAAATTCATGGATGATAGGTCAATCACTGCCATTAAACATGGCAGCTAAAAGGAACCTCCATGTACAGAGGCAGTATACCATATGCCCTGTACACTGAAGAGGGCAAGTGAATGTGGTGTAAGCAACAAGGTGGGACTATGCAGATGTTCAGAAGCTATTGGCCTGAGATCAGTGGCAGATGTGGTAAAGGTTCCCTTGCTCGAAAGCCAGTCGAGTCCGACTCTAGGGTTGCGGTGCTCATCTCCGTTTCAAAGCCGAAGAGCCAGCGCTGTCCGAAGACGTTTCCGTGGTCATGTGGCCGGCATGACTAAACACCAAGGTGCACGGAACGCTGTTACCTTCCCACCGAAGTGGTACCTATTTATCTACTTGCAATTTCTTGCTTTCAAACTGCTAGATTGGCAGGAGCTGGAACTAGAGACAGGAGCTCACCCCGTCTTGCGGCACCCGGGTCTTGAACTGCTGAACTACTGACCTTCCACAGCCTGCAGTTCAGCGTCTTAACCACTTCTTCTTAATAAAATACAAATTAAAAAGAGAGAGAGAAGGCATTAGATTAAAAAAAATGAAGTATGAAGGAACG
>NW_015168082.1:295556-295688 GCF_001447785.1 Gekko japonicus | reverse complement strand
AGATGACCACAGTCTTCACATTTTAGTGAACTACAGTTCCCAGGAAGCAGTGCAAAGAACACAACTGTTAAGTATGCAACTCAACAACGAAGTAAGTAACAAGTGATTCAGCTTTATTGAGAATGAGAACTT
>NW_015168082.1:280688-295197 GCF_001447785.1 Gekko japonicus | reverse complement strand
GTGGTGTAACTGCTTCAGGGGCCCTGAACGGCTCACTGTCCAGTGAGTCTGGCTGGCTTGTTACCGAGGGGTCACTATCTAGAGTGGGACTAAGTCCACACTCTGTTTCTATGGGGGGCTCTGCAACAACCTCCGTGTCTGGAGGCCCTCGCTGCTCGCCTTCTGGGTGGGGGATCGAGTCAGGTTCGGTGCTGGACTCAAGACTGGAGTCAGACCACCTCTGCCTGAGCTGATCTACGTGGCGCCGCAGTTTCCTTCCGTCTGCAAGCTGCGCCACGTCCATACGGGTACCCAGAACATAGCTGATTATGGCGGGAAGCCATAAGTGACCCTCAGCATAATTCCGCACGAACACTTTGTCTCCCTGTTTGAAAATGTGTGGCAATTCCTGGACCTCAGCTCGGGGGGGGGTCTAGATTCTGTCAGGTCCGGGTGGAGCCGGTCTAACAGTGTTGTTAGCCCGCGTCCCATCAGAAGCGTCAGGCTCCTTCCAGTTATGGTGCAAGGTGTAATATGCTGCCACAAAAGGAAGGAGGCTAGCTCCTGCCCCCAGTCCCCGGGACCCAACTTTTTCAAGGCCTCTTTCGTCGTCCGAACGATCTGTTTGGCCTGCCCGTTTGTGGCCGGATGGAACGGAGCAGACGTTACATGCCTGATAACGTTATCAGACATAATTTTTTCAAATTCCCCTGAGGTGAATTGGGGCCTGTTGTCCAATACCAGGACATCTGGCAAACCATGGGTTGCAAAAACCCGACGCAATACATTTATCACTGCTGTTGCTGTAGTAACGCGCATATTAACAACTTCAAGCCATTTTGAGAATGCGTCAACAATAATAAATAATTTAAAAAGGTGGCAGCCCCGACCATTACACAAAAGTGAGATGAACGTCTCGGAAAGTAAATCCATTCAGGGACCTGTTCAGCTTGTTAGACCATGCCCTGCCTTCTTCTAACCCCCTACATAGTTCCATAAAACAAAACCTGCATCAGTAAAACAATTCAAAAAAGCAATAAAACCATCTTTAAGCACGGAACGACCTTTTTGAACAGCGTCACACCACCCTGAACGCCTTCCAAAAGAGGATGCTGCTCTTCAGCGTCACGTCCCCCAAGCGAACAGTCTGGAATTCTCAGGTTCTGCTGAGAACTCTTGCAGCGGAGGGAGGCAGGGGGAGAGAGGGGTGGGCGTGACATCGGATGGCATCCAGAGCCTACACCTGCCGTTCTTCCCCTGTCTGCCTCATCAGCTCCACAAAACCACTTTGCCTCAAGAAAGCACCTTTCTTTCAAAGAGTACCATATTCCTCAGCAAGCTCCTCCTCTCACCCCAGGTAGCAAATACTCCAATCGTTGTGAGTTTTCTGGCACACCAAATGTAGTCCAAAGGGGCCCAGGGTTCCCCCTTCTCTGGGCTCTCTTGGAAAACTTACAGGCTTTCCCTTGCCACTTCCCTCTGCTGTTACGGCTGCCAAACTCCAGCCAGGGCCTGGTGTTCTTCTGGAATGATGACTTGACCTCCGGTCTACAGACATCAATGCCCTTGGAGAATAACAGCCGCTCCGGAGGGTAGACCCAACACCACCACATCCCGGCTGAGCTTCCTCCCCAAACTCCACCCCCAACTTTCCAGGAACTTCCCAAGGAACCCTAGGCTGCTGGTGTTGCTACAGGTAGTGCCAAGAAGCTGCTGTATACAGAATCAAGCCATTGTTCTGCCTCCCTGATTCAATATTCAATAACAACTGTCCAGAGTCTAGATCTAGGTGGGCAGCCATGTTGGTATGAAGCAGCAGAACGAATTCTGAGTCCAGTGGCACCTTTAAGACCAGCAAAAGTGTATTCAAGGTATGCTTGGAGGTCGCATAACTAGTTAGCATGCCTGAGTCTTGTTCATTATTGGAATTAACCAGACAAATCACTCTACCAGCTACGAACAGTATGTTGGTGGAGCGATTTGTCTGGTTAATTCCAATAACGATTGAGACTCTGGCATGCTAATTATGCAACCCCCGAGCATAGCTTGAATAAACTTTTGCTGGTCTTAGAGGTGCCACTGGACTCAAAATTTGTCCAACGTGTAGGTAGAGCAAGCTCTTCCCCAATATCTGCTACTATCTGCTACTAGGGTTGCCAAGTGCTTTTTGGGCCGCAGCTGGAGACTCCCAGCTGGCGGCTGGAGTGCGCGCGCATTCGCACGCACACCACACATACGTCACCCGGAAGTGACGTGACGACACCGGGTGACGTGCACGTCGGGGTGGGGTTCCCCCCGGGCCTGATCCGCCAGTGGCAGGGAATGGGCCTCTGGGGCAGGGGTTTCCCTGCCCCCCGGGGGGACTTAGCAAGCCTATCTGCTACTGACCAGACTTTAACTGGAGAAGCCAGGGACGGAAGTCAAGGCCTTTGTATATGTAATGTACTCCGCCATTGCCACCGTTGGGCCATGCGGTCAAGCAAAGCCCTGAAGCTTCGCTCAGGGAGAACAATAGCCAAGCGGATCCTAGCCCGCACCTATCAGAGGGCCAGGTCCGCAGCCGAGAGCCTATGGGACTCTCGGCTACTGTAAATAGCCTATAGGAAGTAGAGGGTGTGTTTTGGTGGCGGGTTTTCTGGGCATATATACCGGCCTGCGAGCCGGCAGTCTTTGTCCTGCTGAATAAAAGTACTTTGCTGATATCACTCCACGTTTCTTAGTACTTTTCAGTATACCAAACTAATGCTCAGATCCAGAGCAATGCTCCCCCCCTCTAGTTATGTCCACATCTCATTTGCACAATAAATATCCCTGGGTGGGACGGGGACAGCACTAGAGCTGGGGAGGGGCCAGTGTCTCAGTGGTCCAGCATCTGATTGGTATGCAGAAGATCCCTGGCATCTCCGGGTTTTTTTTTTTTAAAAAAAGGACCAGATAATAGGTGACATGGGAGGGAAGGTGGCATGGTATAGCCCAATCTCGTCAAATCTTGGAAGCCAAGCAGGGTCAGTATTTGGATGGGAGACCGCCAAGGAAGACTCTGCAGAGGAAGGCAATGGCAAACCGCCTCCAGTTTTAACTTGGCTTGAAAACCCTGCAGGGTTCTCATAAACCTGATGGTGCTTTACACTTGCGCACACACAATCGGTGATGTAAAAGGCCTCCATCTGAGACCCTGGAGTAGGGTTGCCAAACCCCCCCGGTTTGCCAGGGGTCCCCCCAACACCCCCAGCCACCCATCTCTCTCCCTTTAAGTGTGTGCAACCCGTGTTTCATCCCAAGCGCGAACTCCGCAAGCTTGCAAGGAAATGCCAGCTTCATTCTTAAAAGGGAAACGCAGCTGCTCTTAAAGGGGAAATGCCGGCTGCCGGCTACTTTAAGTGCAGGGAACTGCCGTTTCTGGAGATCCGGCGCATGGGCGGGGGGGGCAGACATCCCCAACGTGACGTCATCACGTTGGGGATGCCCCACCCCCTCCAAGAACGCCCCCAAAGTCCCCCGCTGGGGGTGGAAGATGGACTTGGCAACCCTACCCTGGAGAGCTGCTGCCAGTCCAAGTAGACCAGGGGTGTCGAAATCATTTGTTATGAGGGCTGGATCTGACATAAATGAGACCTTGTTGGGCAGGGCCATGTGGGTCATAAAATGTAATGCCAGGTGGCGGAGATATAAACTTTATAAAGTACACAAACACAAAGGGTTTTTTAACTTAAAAATATGCTTAAAACATTAGCACTCTTGCAATATTTTGTTTATTTAACAGTATCTGATAACTGACACCTCTTGCTCTGAATTATTACATCAAAATGTCTGTGCTGTTGCAATCTTGAGTATGCTGTTCAGGTGTGTATCTGTAAGCTGCAAACCTACAATTAAGAAGAAGCAGCAGAAGACAGCCAGTTCCACTGCGGGCCTGATAGAAGCCCTCCGGGGGCCTGATCTGCCCCCCAGGCCGCACCCCTGAAGTAGACAATACTGTTCTGGATGGACCAAGGGTCTGACTCAGTAAAAGGCAGCTTCATGTGTAGAGTTCAGAAAAGTCTTCTACTCTTCAGCTCTCCAGTACCCTCAGCCACACATGCATTTACTTATTGGCCACATAGGCATCTCCATTGGGTGTCCAAAAATCATCAACACTCAAGCTACTGACACATGGAGTGAGCTTGAATTCTTACATATTTGTATACAAGTGTTTTAGTTTGCACATAGGCCCTTGATTTTTACACGCACACACGCGCACACACATTGTTATGTGTTGTAGGTTTTTTTCAAGGTGACCAAAAACTGGGCCAAATGAACCTGCCATGTTGTGGAACCTCAGCCAAAGAAGCCCTGCCCTTAGATGTGCGATTACAACACAGACCTCTGCAAAGATTTCCTGGGGAAAACAAAATCCCAGTTTATTACCATGAAGCTTGGGCAGACAAACCTCATGATGGATTGTGCCACATGATTGATCAGACTAAATCTTAGGCAGGCACTGGGTTCCATTGGGGTTTTCTCATTTGGGCCTCCAAATGCTTTGCGAAGGACTAAGAAACCAACTTGCACTGGTTTAGTTTTTTTATTGTTATTATTTCTTAGCAAACAAGGGCGTGCCCTCTGAAGTATAGTTATGTGTGAAAAGCATGTGGGTGTGGTGGCACTGCCAGTTGAAAGCATCTGGAAGGGCTCTGCCAGGGCACGTATTTTTATCAGCCTGGTTCTGCCAGGAGAGGGGAGGCATGAAGCATTCAGCACCTGTTCTACTGTACACCCATTGTTTTTTTTTAATCAATATTGACATTGCAATTCCTGTAGCAATAAAGTGCTACAAAACCTCCCAGCTATTAAAAATGGACCAAGTCAGAATTGTTGCAGTGCAGAAACACTGTTCAGAGACTCTCATCTCTGGTTTCCCCATCCTCTGCCACATTTGGCCCAAGCCACTTTTCCTTACCTTCAAAGCTCTCCATTGCTTTGCTCCCCACAGTATTTCTGTCCGAGTCTCTTGACCTACCCACCACCCTCAGCTTCAGTCCTCCAGTTCCACCACCCTGGGGCACCCAGTTGTCTTCCACTCTCATACAAATCCACAGCCCCAGGTATTTTTTGTTCCCACAATTCCATCCCTCGTCTTTCAGATCTCTCCCCGTGCCCACCGCTTACAGAGGTCTACACAATGCAGGTTTGCTTGGAAGAGAATATCCCACTGTGTAAGCATGCTTTGGACAGGAGCCGGAGGAGTCACAACTGCATTTGCTCTTGTAATACTTTTTCTTAAGTATTTCTTAATCTAGGGGGCAGTGCTCATTTCTATTTCCAAGTCGAAGAGCCAGTGCTGTCCAAAGACATCAGCCTCTGTTGCAGCCTTTCATCTTTGAGACCGCAGACGAGACGGTCTCTGAGGGCTTCCTCCACGTTGTGGAAATTACATGGCCGTGCGGCTTTGCGAAGGGCCGCCACGAAATCTGCGATGGTCTCGCCTCCGGCCTGGTTCCGCTTGTAAAAAGCGTGCCGGCAGGCGATCTCCGACGGTTGTGGAGAATAGTGAGCCTTAAGCTTCTCCGTGATGTCAGCGTAGGTGACAGTCTTTATATTAGTTGGGGCCACCAACGACCTGGCTATGTCGAAGGTTCCCTTCCCGCAGGAACTCAGGAGGCACGCCCGTTTCTTGGCCTCGTCTGTAATGTCGTGTGTCTCCAGATGGAACTCGAACCTGGACAGGTAGGAGTCCCAGTCTTCTGAGGAGGGTTCGAAGCACTCGAACTTCTGGCTTCCAGCCATCGTGGGAGACTTGGGCACCGGAGCTGGTGGCGCCTCCGCCGGATCGGCTGCTGTGCTCTGCTCGCTTTCTTCCGAGTCCGAAGTGTGGATGTCCGCAGGGCTGCCTACCTGCTCTAACATCCCACCTTCGTCGCCAATTGTTAGATCGCGCTAACAAAGGACTCTTAGAGTGATTCAGCAAGTGATTCAGCTTTATTGGAAGTAACGAGCAAGCACTAACTCAGTAAGAAACCAGAACAGAAAACAGTGGGAGCTTATGCTCCTTTTAAACATAACCGGGCTAATGTAGCCACGCCTATTTACAAATAACAACCAATGAGATTGCTAGAATAAAGACCAATGGGAGTCTTTCCCTCCTAGGGAATGGTATCGTTCTGATTGGTCGCTGTTACGAAGCGACCAATAGGAAGTTCGCTCAGAGGAGCCCTGGTCTGGCTCGAAGCTTAACATGGGAGTCCTATGAGGTGATTCATGTAATCATTTCAATACATTACATATAGCATGCTAGGAGAAGGGGTGTCAGTCTTTTTCTCCAGGCTGCTTTCCGAATCCTGACCCCCAAGAGGCCCAGGCATATTATTTGCTCTATCAGAGATTTCATGTATACTACTGGAGTATGCAAGACTTTCTCAAGCAGAGCAAATATCATTTCCCCCAGGGATAAAAGGTAGGGAGAGCCTTAAGCACTCCCTCCCCATTTACACATACAAACTACCCTCCTGGATTGACATCACATCCCTCCCCAAACTCCACCTTCCTCAGGCACTGCCCTCAAAACCTCCTGCCAGTTGCTGAGGCAGGGCTGGCACCCCGTCCCCTCTTGCTGTGGTCCCAACACAACTTGATTTTCCATTTTCCAGGAGGGAACTCACAAGGATATGTCTGATCAACAGTGCCTGTGGTGGACACACAGCCCCAGCCCCAGCCCCAAGGACTGTGTACCGTTTATTGCTTAGTTAACCTCTGGCACAAACTGATGGCTTCCCTCCTACCACTCTGCTCACTTAAATTTGAAGCCTTCCTGCAATGTATGGAGCGCCTGAAGTCTTCATACATGGCAGAGCAGTGATATGACATAAACTCGTGTGTAGCCCTGCAGAGCAGTGATATGACATAAACTCGTGTGTGAGTCTCCATTCTCCAAAACTCTTCATCAAGGATGTTTCAAATCAAGTGAGGGGGGGGAGAGATGTTTCAGGTCATGCTCTCAAAACTTTTGACCTCAGACCTTCCCCCCTATACGAAAGAAAACATCTGGCTTTATGAAGAATTCTGGAGAACTTGAGAGCTTGCATACAGTTTGGGGCCAGTTGTTTGCTTGGGCTTAACAAAAAGTATCAGGTGACTGTTGCTTTTGTATATTCATTTGGACCAAGAAAACCTCTATTTGCATTTGCTTATGTTTAGGTGTGTGTGGGGGGTCTAGAATGGTGCAGTTTAGCCCGAACTTGTCAAATCTCAAAAGCTAAGTAGGGTTGGTACCTGGATAGGAGACCACCAAGGAAGACTTTGCAAAGGAAGGCGATGGCAAGCTGCCTCTGCTCAATCACTTGCCTTGTAAATCCCATGGGCTGTAACCTGATGGCACTTTATAAGTTGGCTGCAACTTGACGGCACTTTACACACATATGTTTATTTGACTATCTCCCCTCATCTCCCATGTTTTCACCACTGTATTCTGCAGGCTGTTTAGAAGCACAGGGGCATGGACCTGTCTTTTGCTTGCTTTGGTCTGTAATGTGCTACATGCTCCTCTGGCCACATAACAACAACAGACAAGAGTTAAAATGAGAGGGTCTCTCCCCATGTGTGGCAGTTCCTATGGAAGCAGCAGAATGGTAATTCCATCCATCGGCCTGCCCTGAACTGGTTTAGAAAAATAGGGCAGTGTTTGTTCTTTGGGTTAAAGATACACTAAAAAAAAATGTAATTGCTGTGCAATCTTTTATCTGCAGTTCAAAATAAACCTCACCACTCACACCTAACAAATTGGCCCATATGACACGAGCCTATGATCCCAAATGCTGGAAAAACTGTGGCAACAGAGCCACATATCTGCACTGTTGGGTATCTTGTCCCAAAATCTTACCGTTTTGGGAAACAGTAATCCACCAAATTAAATCTTTCCACAATATAGACATAACACCTACTCCAGAGAATCTATTTTTGAACAGTTGGGTAGCTCTGCTCCATCAGTGGTGGGGAGGATCTCCATACTGCTCTTTGCAGCCAAGACTGTCATTGCCTCCCACTGGAAAACAACAATGACACCCACAATCTCACACTGGCACAAAAAGTTGTGAGATTTATATATTATGGCAAAACTCTTGGATAACCTTGCACGCTTTGATAAAATTCCTGCTCCTTCTTCTTTTATCACTGTTTGGTTCCCTATATTAGAATACCTAAATCAGGGCTATTTTTTTGGGCAGGAACGCACACGAACGGAGTTCCGGCTGGCTCCCAAGTTGGCCACACCCAGCAGGAACTCATTAGCATAATAGGCCACACCCAACAGCAGGAACTCATTAGGACTGGCTACATTAGGGGTGTGTGGCCTAACATGCAAAGGAGTGTGTCCTAATAAGCAAATGAATTTCTGCTGTTGGGTGTGGCCTATTATGCTAATGTTCCTGCTGGGCTTTTTCTACAAAAAAAGCCCTGCCTAAAACAATTCGAAGACACTCTCAAAGAAATTGATGCATTACAATTGTGGTAAAAAACTCTCTATAGTCACTAATATAGACATTCAGTTAATGTTAAAGATTGTACAACTACATGTTATTGTAAGGTTATATGTTAAATTTGTGGTTTTATGATCTGTATCTCCTAAGAAAGTTTATATGTATGTCTAGCAAAATACTCTGCACAAATTGACATTACCTGTATTTTATTTGTTCAAAGATCACAAATATGTTTGTACACCTAAACTTGACAATCACACAATATGTTCACTTATCCACAATATGTTTATTATTCATATACTTAATAAAAATTATTGTACAAAAAAATAAACCTCACCAGTGATGGCATGTGAAATGGCAAGGTGTGCATTGCATGGGGACTAAATGTTCATTCAGGAGCACTGACATGCATCTGCATTAGAGGCACAGTGTTTCTGCCTCCCACACCCATCCTGCTACAGAGCTAGAGAAGATGCCTGAAGCCTAAACAACGGCAAGCATGGCACTACCAAAATGCTAAATGAGAAAAGAGTAGCTAGGCTGGGTCAACCCAAAGGTCCATCTAGACCGGAATTCTGTTTTTAACAGTGGCCAGTCAGATGCTGCACAGTAAACCACGTGCAGGGCACAGACCTCGTCTGCCACCTGCTCCCCAGCATTTGACAATCTGAGGCAGAACTAGGATTGCCACTTACTCACTGGTGGCGGGTATTCTCCCGTTTTCGCTGCCACATGCCCTCTGCTCCCCTCCAGGCAGCTGGAGGAAAAGGGTGACGGAACAGCATTGTTTTTGCCATGATGTTACTTCCAGCAAAAACCTGGAAATGACATCAGAGCCACTCCATGACGCTCTAGGAATTTTGATTTGGGGAATTCCTAGAGCATGGCAGGGGGGCTGTAACATTACTTCCATGTGACACTGTTTTTTCAAGGGTTCCTCACCCCGAAATCTCCCACTATTTGCAGATGCCAAGCTGGCAAGTCTAGGCAGAATGCCTCTGAACTCTAACCCATCAGCTATCACAATTAATGGCCAGTGATAAACCTAGCCATCTCCTAAAAATCAAGACTGTAATGTACCTGGCACGGGTCCCAGGAAACAGGGATTGTTAGAGCATCTGTTATCCTTGTAAGAGTTGTTTGATCCATAGCAATGAGCAAGTGGCTGTGCTTAACTCCACACCAGGAAAATGTTCAAAGGCTGATGTCTAAGGATGAATCAAAGCTTGAAGCTCAAGAGCACCCCAGGCCAGTTTTGCCTAAGGTTACCAACCTTAAGGTGGGCCCTGAAATTCTCTCAGAATTACAACTGATGTTGAGATTATGGAGATCCATTTTACTGGAAGAAATGGCATCTTTGGAAAGGGGACTCCAAGGTACATCATAGTATCTAGAACAGGGGTGTCAAACATAAGGCGTGGGGGCTGGAACCAGCCCAACCAGGGCTCTTATGCAGCCCTCAAGCAACCAGTGCAAGGTAGGGAACAGGAGACTGCTCAGGGGGAGTGGGCGGAGCCACTCCGACTGTGACTTCAGCATGGTGGAACAGCCTTGCCTGCAACAGTCAAGCAGTGTGGGAACATCTGCCCAGTGCTGCACCGCTGGCTCTCCAGTCCACCCATATGGGTTTTCCTTTGCACCCCTCTCCTAGCCTGTGGGGCCTTGCAGTGAGAATACAACAACGTGGAGCTTACCAGCTGCTGTCCTTTATATAGTTTATATCTCCAGTACCTGGCATTACGTTTTATGACACACATGGCCCGGCCCGACAAAGTGACATTTATGTCAGATCTGGCCCTCGTAACAAATGAGTTTGACACCTCTATACTAGTGTGGCTACAGTGGGTAGGATCTTTCTGATGTCTGCTTTTCCTCTGGTATAGAGACTAGGAGAAATTGTGAAGCCCTAAAGGCCAGGGACTGGTGGAGACCTGAGGGTGAAAATATGACCCTCCATGGCAGTAGCCTGTGGGGCATCAATGGCATCCAAATGTCCCGCCTCTGGGCCACCTGCTGCCACTACCCCCACCCTCTCCATTCTTCCCCTGAACAATAGAGAGAGCATGCTGATACTAGAGGAGGAGGAGGATGTTTTCCAGAGTTGCACACCTGTTTGATATTTCTAATTTTAAAATCAAGTATGGCACACAGAGTACAGCAGTGTTTCTCCAGCTCCAGAGCTTCAGGGTTCCCGTTCTTTTCTGAATTAAAATTAGGCTACTTCGGACTGAACACGCAAAAAGGTTCTGAGTGTGGAAGAGTAAGGACAACCCATCTTCATAGGACCCCTCCGCTTCCCCTAGGTGTTACTCTTCTTCCTATTGGGAGGCAAGCCCCAATCAGGGAAGCAACAGGGAGCCTCCTCAGAGAGGAAGTCATTCTGCTGCATCCCTGCAGCAACGGTGAGTGAATGACCCAGTTGCATTCAATTCAGAGTTGAAGCAGACTTGCCCATCCCCAGGAAAAGATGGCTGGTATGCGACAAAGCTGGAGCAGAGACTCATACAGAGACACAGTGGATAGATGCTTCTGTAGATGGGTGCTTTGAGTGCACAACAACCCTTAATTTTTTGTACTTTTAACTTACTAGTCTACGATTTGGATATACTGAAGCAAGAAAGTCAGAAATCGCCACATCCCACCCTACCCCACCCCCTTTAAAGATTACATTCCACATGGAGAGAAGCCCAGAGAACAAACAAGGGCCTTCACAGTGGTTGCATTTTGCCCTGCTCTTGCTCAACGCTCATGTGAATGCCCTGCATGATATCCCGAACGTTCCAGTTTTGCTTCATGTTGTTTGGAAGGAACTGGGAGGCAGGAGTAGCAACAACACGACACGGAGGGCTGTGACATTCTCTCTCTCTCTCCAAAAAGGTTTTGTGTGTGGAAGAGTAAGGACAACCCATCTTCAGAGGATCCCTCTGCTTCCCCTAGGCGTTACTCTTATTTATTTATTTTATTATATTTATACCTTTTTGCTTTATCGTCTTGGTCCAGGAGTGCAAAAACAAGAATCTCTCTTAACTACGACCAGGAGAACTGGAACTGCCGTAGCTCTTCACTTCATCAAGGCCTCGGTTATAAATTAACTTGGAGCGCCAAGCACTCAAAGGACTTAACCCGCTGCAGGAAGTGGCTCCTGCTGGTATCGTTCTCAGCAAACATGTACAATATTATTTCTTCGACATTCTCAGTAAAGGAAAGGTCACACAGCTCATGACTCGAGGAAGTGCGGCAGTGGGGAATTGCAGCAGGCTTGGGAGGGCAAGGGGCAGGGGGAATTAGCAATATTCTAAATGGTTCTGGCACAGATTGGGCCGGGGTCCCCCACTAAAGATGCCAACAGTGCCTTGGGAAATTCCTGGAGATTTAGAGTTGGGACCTGCAGAGGGCAGGGCTTGGGGTGGGAAGGGACCTCAGTGGAGTATAATGACATACAATCTACCTACCTCTGTAGTCCGGAGATCAGTTTAATTTCAGGAGAACTCCAGGCCCCATCTTGTGGTTGGTAGCCCTACAAACCCTGTGAGGGAGACTTCTGAGAGCGACTAGGTCAAGGTTACTCAGTTACTCATGCCTGGCAACCAGCAGGAGATGGGGAAGTTGGGAACTTACATGGGGGGGGGTACTATCAGGTGCTCTGTCATGATGACACCCAGGGCTTTTTTTGTAGAAAAAGCCCAGCAGAAACTCATTAGCATAATAGGCCACACCCAACAGCAGAAACTCGTTAGCATATTGGGCCACACCCATGAGACCATAGCTCATTAGTATATTAGGCCGCACCCCCATGTTACCAGAAGTATAGTCATCCAGCCACACCCACCTTTTGCTTCTTATTCTGTTTACCTTGTTTGTTGTCAAAACTAGGGCTTTTTTTGTAGCAGGAACTCCTTTGCATGTTAGGCCACACCCCTAATGTAGCCAATCCTAATGCGTTTCTGCTATTGGGTGTGGCCTATTATGCTAATGAGTTCCTGCTGGGCGTGGTCAACTTGGGAGCCAGCCGGAACTCCGTTCCTGTGCGTTCCTGCCCAAAAATGGCCCTGATGACACCGCTTCTGGTGTGACATTACCATGCCAGCATTTGACGCTCTAGTATTTGCCCAAAACTTTATGGTTTAACCATGGAATTTTGGAGAAATGCCAGTGTTACCCAATATAATGACATCACTCCCCAGTCACACTGGAATGTCAGTTGCACCCTCCCATTTTGCCCATCGTTTTTCTCCCACTACCCAGCTGAGCAGTGGTGGGCAGCAGAGTGGGAGTGGATGGGAGACCTGCTGCTGCCAGTGGGAAAGTGGGAAACTTATTATGTAGTAAACAAGCAAAGTGAACTCAGTTCTTCCAAGGGCAATACTCTAACCCAGAGAGTCCCAAGATGGTGGCCACCTTCTTAAACAGAGCATCTCTTTCCCAAAGCAAATGGACAGTTCCGGTTTTCCTCAACCTCACTGGAGTAAGAGGTATTTCAGAAGGTGTCATCCTTTGTTTCTGCAGGGAGCATCCATTTAGAAACGGATGACTCCATCATGTCTTGCAACCTTCTGTGACTGACCCCAGTCCCCACAGCATGTGGTGCTACCCAATGCTCCCTCTAAGCTGTGGAGTCTTGTGAGCAAAAGTTCTACTTTGTGAGCTACTGGCATTAAAGTTGTGAGCGAGCAGTTTGGTTACTGCATAAATCAGTTTGTTCTGGAGCCAGGTTGAAGGCTAAAAAACTGTGATCTAGCTCACACTAACTCAGCTTAGAGGGACAACTGGTACCACCCACTCTGTCCTCAAAATTCCAGGCTCAACAAGACTGGGGGCTCCTGTTTTAACTGTTAACACCACATTCACTCAACGCTCCCAGATCTAGCCAGCGAAATGGAGAACAAGAGATGCTCCCCTGTCAGCTACAAGATCTGCTCCAAAAACTCTTGCAAGGAGAGTTGCCAACTCTGGCTTGGGAAATTCCTGGACATTTGGGGGCAGTTCAGTTCAGTTTATTTCTACGGTAGACCAGCCATACAAAAAGAAGTACACCTTTACAATATTCCAAGATTTTAAAATACATCAGTAAAACATTAAAAGCAGATTAAAATTTAGTCTAATATCAAACTGCTATATCTAACTATCTACCTTAGAATTTCCGTGATCTGAGTCCCACAGATCTGAGTATCACCATACAGAAACTGGCTACCTTGTGGAACCCCACCAACTCAGATTCCAGGTCGTCCTCCATAGACCTTCATCGCCTAAAAATACACACTAAATGGTACCTCACCCCCCAGACTATATCAAAAATATCCAAACAATACTCACCGTTGTGTTGGAAGGGCTGTGGCCAAATAGGATCATTTGCTCACTGCTGGTGGCTATGCGACGAAATCCGTCCATTCTGGTTGGAAATCCTGAAGAAGATAAAACAAATCACTGACATAGACCTTTCTTACACCCCGGAACATCTAATGTTAGACCTTTGGCCAGAAATCATTGACCAGCATCACCATAAAAGTATCCTAAAAACAATGCTTTACGCGGCAAGAACATCGATAGCCTCAAAATGGAAAAACCCTAAGCCCCCTTCGGTTCAGGATTGGTTTCAAAAGCTCTGGGACCAATACATAATGGAGAGCATAACTGGGAGATGTAATACCGCGAGAACTGGCCAGCCTGATCTTGGATTTAGTGCAAAGTGGTTTCCTATACTTACCTTTTTGGAAAGAGAACAAACTGTACCATCTTCTTGGGAAGACTACACCAAATGGCTTTAATGATGAGGAATAGTACTTACTATAACCTACCTTTGATGTTATGTCATATCATAGACTGTATGGTAACTCAACAGACTCCTTACTCTCACTTGCAAATCCGACAACGACTGATACTCCGCGTATTAATAACTACAAGTTTTATGATTCTATATCTTATCATCAGTAAAGTCTTATAACATACAACTCTTACAACTAAGTACTCGTTTGAGACCATAGTTGTGACAATGTATGGTTGTTATTATTATAATACTATTACTCTTACTCTATAGCTCATGTTAAATTTGAAGTGTATTTACATGCTTTTATTACTTGTAT
>NW_015168082.1:276681-280318 GCF_001447785.1 Gekko japonicus | reverse complement strand
GACCCCCCTTGAGAGTGATGGAATTTTGCAATACTATTTGCAGATCTTTCTCCTTGGCCCGCAGCATATTTACTATGTTGAAACCTAGAACCCGTGGCCTGCAGGACTACCCCAAGACATTTAAAGTTATTAACTTGCTCGATGCGATGGCCATTAATCAACCAGGACCAAATTTTTGGTCTGCGCCCAAAAGCAACTATCTTGGTTTTCTGGTAGTTGATTGTAAGAGACTCAGATTCACAGTATGAGGAGAGCTTCCCAAGAGCCCTCCTCAATCCTACAGGGGTTCTGGAGAGTAGCATTGTGTCATCAGCATATAATAACACTGGTACTGTCCTATTGGCAAGTCTAGGGGGATGGAGTTCTGGAGTGTTACGCCAGCTAGATAGGTTGTTTATATAAAAATAAACAATGCAGGTGCTAACAAGCAGCCTTGCCTGACACCTCTGAAAGTCTGAATGGGCAGAAGAAGAAGGAGAAGAAGGAGAAATTGGATTTATACCCCGCCCTTCACTACCTGAAGGAGTCTCAGAGTGGTTTACAAACTCCTTTCCCTTCCCCTCCCCACAACAGACACCCTGTGAGGTATGTGAGGCTGAGAGAGCTCTGAGAGAACTGCCCTTTCAAGGACAGCTCTTGTTAGAACTATGGTTTGCCCAAGGTCATCCAGCAGGTGCAAGTGGAGGACTGTGGGAATCAAACCCGGTTCTCCCAGATTAGAGTCTGCGCTCTTAACCACTACACCAAACTGGCTCCTTGTCTGCTACATCTGACTCTCAGATAAATTTGTTCATGTAAAGCCTGTATAAGATATAGGAGTCTTCTATCAATAGATGAATCTGATAATTTGTCCCAAAGTCACATTCTAAATACAGAATCAAATGCACATTTGAAATCAACAAAGGCTGCGTAAAGTGAAGTTATCCCCTTAGATGAGTATTTCTCGAGAAAGTGTTGGATAATTAGGCATTGATCTATCGTAGATCTCCCCGGCCTAAAACCTGCCTGTTCTGTTGCTAAAATGTTTTCTTGTTCAAACCAGTCCAAAATTTTGTCCAAGAGATGCCTAGCATATATCTTATGATAGTCAGCAGACTGATTGGCTGTAATTAGATGGATCCTCCCCTTTCCTTTTTTATAAAACGGGACCACTATAGCCATTCCCCATGAATTTGGCATAGGGCCTGTATCACTGATATGTGTAAAGAGGGGAGCCAAAAAAGAGGCCCATCACTTCTTATTTTCTTTCAGAAATTCAGGTGGAATACCATTGTAGCCAGGAGCTTTAGCGTTTTTTAATTGGTCTATGTGGGATTTAATCTCACCCGTGGTTACAGGAGGCCATTTGAGGGTATTTTCTAGTACTATTTGAGGGAGAGATTGAGTAGCATCCTTGTACAATTCTGTAAAAAAAATAAACCTATTTATCCGATGGTATACAAGAGGATAGGAGCTGCGGTGGCTCAAGTGGTTAAGACGCTGAACTGCAGGCTGTGGAAGGTCAGTAGTTCAGCAGTTTGAGACCCGAGTGTGCCGCATGACGGAGTGAGCTCGACTGGCTTTCGAGCAAGGGAAACCTTTACCTTTACCTTTATACAAGAGGATATTGAGGATTTGGGTCCCGAAAGTCTTCCTGTAATTAATTTCCAGGAAAATGATGGGTTTTTATCTTTTGCTGCTATGATCAGTTAACTTTGGGGGTAGTGATGAAGAGGAGACAAAGCTCACCAGAGATGTGATAGAGTCCACCCTACAATGTTGCCATTTCATCCAGGGGAACTGATCTCTGCGGTCTGGACAGCGGTAGCAATCCCAGGAGAACTCCAGGCCCCAAATGGAGGTTAGCAACTCTGTTTGCAAGGAAAGGGGGGAGAGGGATGAACACCATCATTTCTGTACAGTACAATATAAGAAGCTGACCTTCTTCAGATTTTTTGTATAGCCAAACCAAGAAGTTGTTGAGCAACTTCTGACACGGATATGGTTTGGGAATACCAGACACCCACTTGAGGAGGCATTCAGATCACTCAGAAGAAATAACAAGCAGCTACAAATCTTGTAGAACCTTAGAGCTGTGGTTCCCAACATTTTGAGAATCTGAGGACCCCTTTTTAACATCAAATAATTTCACGGACCTAGGGTTGTCAACTCCAGGTTGGGACATACTTGGAGATTTTGGGGGTGGAGCCTAAGGAGGGCAGAGTTTGGGGCCTAATGCCACAGAGTCCAACTTCCAAAGCAGCCGTTTTCTCCAGGCATACTGATCTCTGTCACCTGGAGTTCAGTTGGAATAGTGGGAGATCTCCAGGCACCAGCTGAAGGTTGGCAACCCTACATAGAAGAAGAAGAAGAAGAAGAAGAAGAAGAAGAAGAAGAAGAAGAAGAGATTGGATTTATACCCCGCCTTTCACTACCCAAAGGAGTCTCAGAGCGGCTTACAAACTCCTTTCCCTTCCCCTCCCCACAACAGACACCCTGTGAGGTGGGTGGGGCTGAGAGAGCTCTGACAGAAACTGCTCTTTTTCAAGAACAGCTGTGCCAGAGCTTGTGACTGACCCAAGGTCCCCCTAGACCCCCTAGTTGTTGTACTACTAGATTATATTAGTATCCATTGACAGGCCTTGGCTGAGAGGGCGGGGTAGAAATTTAAGGAAATAAATAAATAAATAAAATACATAATGACAAAGATCAAAATGACAATACTTAGTGCACATATGCATTCACAGAACACTTGGAATAAACTCCTGGGCCCCAGTTTGGGAACCATTGCATTAGAGATTAATTTCAGGAAATATTTTTGCCAACTAGAATCCATATCCTTATAGGGTTGGAAAATTCCTGAAAATTTGGGGGGAGGGAAGGGTTTGGGGAGGGGCAGGACCTCAACAGGGCATGATGCCATAGCATAGAGCCCACCTTCCAAAGCAGCCATTTTCCTGATCTTTGTTGTTTGGAGACCAGTAATTATTTCAAAGTGTACTAAAACTATACTTAGAAAAACATTGGTACGATCCACCCTTGAAAGGGTGAGTATTTGAACTAAGAAGTCCTGGATCTATATAACCCGATACATTTCGATATTTCTAGGTTAAAAACCTTGAACCAATAAAATCGGACCAATAATTAAATATATCTAGGTTGATAACTAGGGTTGCCAGGTCTGGGTTGGAAAATACCTGGAGACATTGGGGGTGGATCCAGGAGAGGGCGGGGTTTGGGGAGAGGAGGGGCCTCAGCATGGTGTGCCATAGAGTCCACCCCTCAAATCAGCCATTTTCTCCAGGGGCGCTGATCTCTGTCAGCTGGAAATCAGTTGTAAAAGCAGGAGATCCCCAGGCCCCACCTGGAGGCTGGCAACCCTATTGATAACTTATTAACCTTGAACCATGTTAAAACAGGACCAAATGTGTTTTGGCCTTCAAGGCCTTCCTCAGTGGTCAAATTTTTGAATATATATGCACACCATAACATATAAACATGTGTTAGTGCCAAGGCAGGTTGATTATAAGGCATTCCAGATATCCTATGTGGCAAATAGGGCTGCCAAGTCCCCCCGGGGGGCAAATTTCCCCCTGCTTTGGAGGCCCGATTTCCGCCGCCACGGAATCGGGCCCTGGGGGAAACCCCCCCCCCGGTG
>NW_015168082.1:259485-276560 GCF_001447785.1 Gekko japonicus | reverse complement strand
TATATATATATATATACCTTTAACTGATAGTGGTAATATTGAAATATATCAGATTATATAGATTCAGGACTTCTTGGTTCAAAGAGTGTGACCAAGGGCAGACTAAGCCAGTGTTTTTAAAGTATAGTTTTAGTGCACTTGGCAATAAATACATATATTTTGGTTTAATTAATTTCTTAAATATATTTTTTCCACTCACTCAACCTTTGGGTACTCAACTTTGTTTCTTCTTAAGGTTGGGTTTTTCCCCCTTCTGTAATGAAGCACCTGCCCCCAGGAATGTAACAAGCTCACTTAACATTCCACAGGAAATGCAGCACCTGTGTGGAAAGGCTGCTCTATTTGAGGCAAGGCCCACCAGCTGCTTACATTCTGAGGTGAATTCATTTCTCTGAAGGATGCAGAAATACATAACCTACAGCCAGGTAGGTTAGTGTGTGTGTCCTGACTCCTTCCCTAATTTAGTTAGCTCTCTCACTTCTGCTTATCTGCTCACACCCCTGAAATATCTGTTTAAATGATTGTTGCATTTGGATAGGCCCCTGATTAGTACTAAGCCATTTGGAGTTCTTCTGGCTTTTCTACAATCATCATGTCTGAATGGCTGGCTGTCTACAGTGTAAGCAACCCTCCAAAGCAGTGTCACATTTTTTACCCCACCCTTTGTCTAAGTAGCTTGGGGTAGCCGATGTGGTTTCCATCCTTCTTTTATCCTAACAACAGCCCAGTAAGGTAGACAGGGCTGAGACAAAGTGACTGACTCAAATTCATGCTTCATGGCTCTGTGGAAATTTGAACCTATATTTTCCAACCCAGTGTCAGAGCCCCTAAATTATGCTTATTCTTCTTGGGCCTCTTTTCTAAACTAACTGTTGGGATCCTATGTGGCTTTACTCAGAAGTAAGATTTCAGGTCAGTAAGGCTTAAGTTGCTGTAAGCACACAAGGCTGAGAGAGACTGACTAGCTCAAGGTTACTTGGCAAACTGCCATGGCAGAGTGGGGGGGGGTTCATACCTAAATCTTCCCAATCCTAGTTCACAATTCTATACACTACACTACCTCCATTCTTCTCTATTACATTTCTTAACAACATTTGTTGAGTAGTGTATAGTTTGCCTTTTATAGACTGCATCCTAGGGACACTTTCCCCCACTGAATAAAATGGGACTTACTTCTGAGCAGACCAGTTTGGAATTGCATGGATACTGGCTGAAAGGGTCCTTAGTACAAAAGTCTCACACCTGTAATTTCCTATGGATTAAATTCATAGCAGATCATAGGCATCTGAACCACATTCTGGCTTTTAATGATCTAAAAGCTTCCACCTTCTGAGCACTGGTATGTAAGTCAACTCATCCAAATGATGTGTCTGATGTTCTCCCGTCTTCCCCTCTACACTATATATTGTGGTCCTCTCTCTGGTGAGGTTATTGGCAGACTCCTAAAGTCAAAATCAGACCACAGCCAAAAGGAGACAAGTGAACACTTTTCACATTTGGAAAATCATGCTCAGTTTACTATAGAGCTGGGACCTTCCTCTATAATTGTGTGTGGGGGTGTGTGACAGATGATTACAACTCTCCCCCCCCCCTGTAGATTTCCTGTGTCTTTAATAATTACAAGTAGATTTTGATGAGGAAAAGAGAAGTAAAAGCTGAAAGACTCTGAATTGTGCCTTTGAGAACTGTGAATGGGGATGACTGTGGGGTACTGTTCTTAGACAGTTAAGTTTTAAGAGTTAATGAAAAGGAAAAAGTACTTAAATGTCAGACTCAGTTTATATTGATCTAAATGAAGTGAAGATTTGATGTAATGAAGCTAGTGAGGATCTCCTCTCTTGGGTTTTTAGTCAGTAGTGGGTTTCTATACTTTGTCCCGTATATGTAGTCCCCCTTCCCTTTTTCTGTGATAGTTTTTGTAGTTTGAAAAATAATAATAAAAAATCCCCTCCGGGGGCTCAAAAAAAATAATTACAAGTAGATTTCCTGTGCCTTTAATAATTACAAGAAATTCATCATTAGAGAAAGCTTCAGATGCTATATCTGCCCATCCTGCTGTTGTTAAAGGCACAGGCCATAAATTTAACAGTCCCCCTCTATTTAATAGATATACCTTTTTTGTTACCATAATCTTAATTTCAGGTAGACTCTGCTATGAAATTTGCTTTGTATACCAGTGATCAGCAGGAGATAAGTGCAGAGAAAAAAAGAAGAAGGTGGTAGCAGATACAAAGCTTGTGCCTGTTCTGTTATATTTGCTCCCTCTAAGCTGTGGAGTCTGTGAGCAAAAATTTTACTTTGTGAGCTACTGGCATTAAAGTTGTGAGTGAGTGATTTGGCTACTGCATAAATTAGTTTGCTCTGGAGCCATCCTTCCTGAGCGAAGACCAAAATGTGTGAGCTGGAAGCTAAAAAACTGTGAGCTAGCTCACACTAACTCAGCTTAAAGGGAACACTGGATGGGAACTTTCTTTTGTTTACATTTTTGCATACTTAATAACTGTCACCTGTTCAGCTAGCACAGTGCAGTGGTTAGAGTGTCTGTTGCCAGGTCCCCCTTGGCCACCGGTGGGGATGGATGGAGGGAGGGAGGGAGGGAGGGGTTTCAGATCCAGGTTGAGAAACTCTTGGACGTTTGGGGAGGGAGGACAAGGACCTCAGTAGGGTACAATGCCATTGAGTCCACCTTCCAAAGCATCCATTTCCCACCGGGGAACTGACTTCTGTAGTCTGGAGATGAGCTGTAATTCCAGGGGATCCCCAGGTCCCACCTGGAGGTTGGCATCACTATGGCAGACTAGCATCTGGGGTGCAGACCCAGATTTGAATCCCTGCTCTACTATGGAAGCTGGTTTGCTGAACTGTGTCTAGTTAGCTTAAACTACCTCACAGGCTAATTCTGGGTATAAAATGGAGGAAGTGGGGGTGATATTGTAAACTGCTTTGGTTCCCAATTGTAGAGAAAAATTGGGTATTATATA
Organism: Gekko japonicus; assembly: GCF_001447785.1. NCBI lineage: Eukaryota > Metazoa > Chordata > Lepidosauria > Squamata > Gekkonidae > Gekko > Gekko japonicus. The sequence continues at coordinate 273,579 of NW_015168082.1, read as the reverse complement.
AGAAAAATACATAAGAAAGCCAGCATGGCATTGTGGTTAAGAGTGGCAGACTCTGATCTGGAGAACTAGGTTTGATTCCCCACTCCACCTGCACATACAGCCAGCTGGGTGACCTTGGACCAGTCACAGTTCTCTCAGAACTCTCTCAGCCCCACCTTCCTCACAAGGTGCCTGTTGTGGGGAGAGGAAATCTATTGTAAGCCACTTTGAGGCTCCTTAGTGTAAAGAAAAGTGGGGTATAAAAAACCAACTCTTCTAAATGTGAAGTGATTTTCTGTGAAAAGAGAGAAGGGCTGTTTCTCTTCAGAGCATTTAACAAAGCTTCCCTGTATCAGTGCTTTCTGATGAAATTCAGGGGTCTTTTTTTCTTTACCCCATTCCCCCCTCCTTGTTGTGCCCTAGTTGCATATTAAAATTTTACTCCTGGTCCGTTCCTAACGTTGCCTTGCTAAAGAATCAGCAAGAAAGGAGCTAGGGCAGGGGTGTCAAACATGTGGCCCGGGGGCCAGACGAGGCCCCCAGAAGGCTTCTATCAGGCCCTCAAGGGACTGGCTGTCTTCTGTTTCTTCCTCCAGTTCTGCTGCTGCTGTGTCATAGCTTGCTTTCCCAGACTCTCTCAATCACTCAGGAGAGATAGGCAAGCTTCTGCTTCCTGCACTGGGCTGAGGCTCCTCCCCTCCCAGATTGCTACAGCACAGACATTTTGATGCAATAATTCAAAGCAAGAAGTGTCAGTTATCAGAGACTGTTAAATAACAAAATATTGCAGGACTGTATTTTAAGTTTAAAAAAACACCTTTGTGTTTGTGTCCTTTATTAAGTTTATCTCTCCGCTCCCTGGCATTACATTTTATGACAAACATGGCCCGGCCCAACAAAGTCCAATTTATGTCAAATCTGGCCTTCCATAACAAATGAGTTTGACACCCCTGAGTTGGGGGGGTCAAGCAGCAGAGAAGAGGAGAAGAGAGAGAGAGCTGGTGAGGGATTCTCAGAAGCTGCATTTCTTTGCAAGAGTTTTCTTTCTGCTTCATGAGTGATGAAGATGTTATCTGAGGTCTTGCCTCCATAAAGCAACCATCCCCTGACCGGGCTGGCCCAGGCTGGCCCAATCTCATCAGATCTTGGAAGCTTAGCAAGGTGAGCCTTGGTTACTGTTTGGATGGGAGACCTCCAAGGAATACCAGTGTCATGACATGGAGGCAGGCAATGGCAAACCACCTCTGAATGTCTCTGGCCTTGAAAACCCTTCAGGGTCACCATAAATCAGGTGTGACTTCATGGCACTTTTCCACCAAAGCAACCAAACTGGTCCTGAGTCACTTCTATCCTAAGGACCCAGAGCAGGCCTGACTGGAAAGAAGTAAGCTCTGACTCACATGGTTAGTCTTTAAGATGCTGCTAGACTTTTTTTATTTTTTTTCTACAATAGACTTAACACAGCTACCCTTCTGGACTATCCTGAAAAGAAGGAGCCCAGACTGAATGCAGGATGCTGTATGAGTGGGGCTTCCCAGCAGTGAAAGACAGGCCTGAGAGGCAAAATCCTTTTTACAAAGTCTCCCTCTGCTACTGCTGTTTGGAGAGAGAGAGAGAGTTGGGAATGGGGGGGGGGGGAGCTGACACCCTTCCAGCAAACCAGAGAACCTTAGAGGATAAGCTGCTCTCCAGAAAGGAGAATCAGAAGAAAAAGATTCTAAAAACTGACCAGCCAAGCTTGTCCCAAAGACGAGGGAGGGAGGGACTTCTGATCATCTCAAGGCTGGGTGGTTTTTGCTAGTGGTAGCAGCACTGGATGAGACGACCGGGCAAGGAGAATGGTGAATCCCTTTAAATCCGTACTTTATAAAGCTGTGTGGGTTTGCCTGAGGTTATAGGTGCAGTGGGAAAACTTGGCAGTTTACAGGGAAGTGCTAAGTTTCTTTAAACTTCATTTAAAGTCCATTTATCATAGCTCTGTTTTGGAATAATGTGCATTTTTAACTGAAGGTTAAAACATGCCTCTTTCTATGATTCACAAGTATCCTTTTGAGTTCATCTCTTCTCCCAGTGAAAATCCCTTTAAAAAAAACACCCCAAAACACTGATAAACAAAAAAATTGGTGTTTAATAATACAGAACTTTGCAGCATAGTTTGATCTAAATCATCATTTTAGGATATTTTTGCTATTGGACTAGGGACACCTCAGTTCAAGCCCCCTTCTGCCATGAAGCTTATGATGAGCCAGTCAAAACTGTCTTTCTAACCTACCTCGCAAGAACGGTTGTAAGGATAAAAGATGACGAACGGAAGGAACCTGCCTGGATCTCCTTAGAGAAACAGTGCGACAGAACTCAAACAGATGAGCATACTGATGCCCCACGATCCTAGTGTATTTAATTCAATGGACATGCACAGAAACTTAGCCTTATCTGGAATGGGATTTACTCCTGATCATCTAACATAGTGGGACTTACTTCTGAGTAAACACGCTCTGGCTAGCCTGTCTCATCAGATCTCAGAAACTAAGCAGGGTCAGCCCTGTTTAGTATTTGGACAGGAGGCCACCAAGGAAGTCGAGGGTCGCTATTCAGAAGCAGGCAATGGCAAACCAATTCTGTTGGTCTCTTGCCTTGAAAACCCTACGGGGTTGCCATAAGTGGACTGCAACTAGGCAGCCCTTTCTACCACCAAAGATTCTCTGGCTGCAAGTGAACATAAAGCTGCAATTCAAGAAGCCTGACCCTGCGTTATGTTTCCTCAGATGTAATGGGATTTATTTCCTAATAAGGTCGATTGATGTGTTGTAAGCACACTTTAACTCTGCATTGGGTTGGGCTCTAGGCGTGTGGAGGAGTATTACTTCAAAACAATTAAAGGATTCAAAAGAGAGAGAGAGAGAGAGCTGTGCCCAGGTGGCAAAAGATGACAAATGAAATTGTAGAAGAAAAGCTTGTTGAAACACAATATTGCTTAGTCGAAGAGTCTTCTGCAAGCAAAAAGAGGCCCCCATACCTTTGTGGAAAGGGAGGGGGGGGGAAGCAATCTACTGCATTCCACTTGCTCAGTGCTGATAAAAAGACACGTTAAACTCAAAGCAGGTAAAGCACTTCCTGGAGCCAGAATTAAAAATGAGAGGGGGGGGGGCAGAAAGGGAGTTTCCCTTGTGATCTCTCTCAGTCAAAAAAAATCCAATCAGGTAGGCTGTAGCAGGCGTTGATCTCTTTACGTCCCTCCTACACCTTTTCTAAAGGCCCAATGGTTTTGCCCTGTGGGGAGATTGACTAGGGTCACATGGTCTCTCTCATGGGCAGGTAACTTAGGAAAGGAGAGGAGAGAGGGTGAAAAAAGATTTTTTTAAAAAAACATATACCCGGAGCCTGAGTTCCTGCCATGATGTCAAAGGGACAGAAGCTAACAGCCTGTTGATTTCGTCTCCCAGTCAGACCCAGGGAGAAAAGAGATCCAGCCCATCCAGGTACAATGGCGAGATTTCTTCTCCTTGATCTATTTTGTGGGTGTGTGTAAGCGCTACTCTTCTCCCTGACCCTCCCCTACCCCATAGTTCTGGCTTTCTGATATTGCCCTTTTTGATTTCCACTTGGAGGAAGGGGGTGACCCTTTACGTGTGGGGTTTTTGTGTTTGGTTTGTGTTACCTTTTTCTCTTCTCTCCTTTTCCCCCTCCCCTTCCCTTTTTATTTTCCTCCTTCGTTCTTTCTCTCTTTTTTGTTTTTACCTGTGCTTTTGATTGTAGTTGTCTCTCCCTGTGGTCATGACGGCTTCTTCGCACAGTGACTCTGTGGTGGTCTTATTTGGGGCAACAGCTGGTGCATATGGGGCTAAGCTGGGTTCCGATGAGAGGGAACTAATTCTCTTGGTGTGGCAAGTTGTGGATCTACAAAGCAAGAAGGTATGGCTTCCCAAACTCTTGATACAAAAGTTGGGTGATGTGCAAAAAGTTGGGTGATATGCAAAAAAAGCAAACTTCTTTGTGTGTGTGTGTGTGTGTGTGTGTGTGTGTTTAAAAAGAAAGAAACTCCATGGCTGCCCATGCTTCCTTGAGAATAAATCCCACCCAGTTCTCTGGGGTTTGCCGTTGAGAAAACATTGGACTGCTATCCCTCTTCCTCCTCAAACTTTTTTTGGGGGGGTGAGTTTAGTTGTCTGGCCAGAATTGTCCCCCCTCCCCCTGCATAGGGGCAGATTTGCTGATTTCACAATTGTGTTTGAGAGATTGGAAAGTCAGAGTGATCTTAAAGATTACGAAATTTACAGAGATTTACAAAATCACAGCTCTTTACCCCTCTTCCCAAGCACAGGGCTTTTTATAAGCTCGGTTAGAAATGCCAAAGCTTTTCCTTCTTCCAGAAATTGAGCGGTTTCCTCACTGGGATATCTGGTTGTTGTGTTTAAAGAAAATCAGGCCTGCATGCTTCTCTTGGGACCTGTCGCTTTATATGGTAATTGAACACCCTGGGGAAGGTCTTCTGTTCGCGGATAAGAGCGAGTCTAAATTTCCCCTTCTTCTTTCAATGAAGCAAACTCTTGAAGTCGTTACTGTTTTGTTTTTTTTTTAAAAAAAAATTGTCTGCCCAGTTGTCAGTCTGGCCGAACCCAATTAAAGGAGCCTCTCTGCCTGCCATGTGATTTGACCTTCCCATGAAAACCAGACAGTTTCTGGTAGGGTAAATGTGTACTTCTCAGTATTATACAAGAATGGCAGCTGGGTCTCTTTGCAAAGGGGGTGAGTGGTAGTCTCTCTGTCTCTCCTGGTGGAGAGGCCTTGAGAGATCAAACATACCTTGAGTTCTGAGAGACAGAAATAAATGCATTATTCAAACTATGAGCCCCGTCCCTTCTCTACAACTCCAGCAGTGCAAGTCATTATGTTTTACCTTAAAAAAAAAAAAGTCAACATGAAACACCTAAAGTTCCAGCTTCTTACTTTTGTCTCTCCCTCCCCAATTCCCACGTTCCCACTTTGTGAAATATTTTCAGGTAGGGACGCTGCACAAATGCTTGGTGAAGGCAGACAGCTTGGAGTTGAGTGACCAGTGTCGAGAAGTGACAGGCTTAACCCCCGAGGGACTGAGTAAAGCTGAGCCACTGGATCGGGTTCTTCAACAGGTGAGGACTCTGAGGGGGTTACGGCACAGGGAGCGGTTAAGGCCCAAGGAGCAGGACTCCATCTGATGTAACATGGCAAACAGACTTGCTTTAAGGCTTTGAAATCAGTGGCAAAAACGTCCTTTGGGGCAGAAGCGCTGGAACAGGGAAGGTTTTTCCTTGAAAAGGAAACCTGCTGAGCTGGACTTATGAAAAGGGATTGGGGCTGGTTTTATGATGTGTGGGTGTACACCCTACTGTGCTCGTCACTGGGTGGCAGGGAGCTGAGTGTCTGCTGTGACAAGTTCTGAGAACTGGTACAGGGTGGCTGGCAACCAGAAGCTCGAGCTAGGAGCCACGAAGCCCCTAGTCCAAATGATTCCTCTTCCTTGAGCTCCGTAGATAATCTCAGGCCAACCTGAATTCTCTCTCCTCTCCGTGGTGGTAACGATTTGCTGGAATCATAAAAATGAAATGCTTTGAATGGTCAAGAGCACAATATAAAGAATATCTAAGGGAGAATACCTGACTCAACGGGGGGTGCATTTGTGTAAAATTAAATGTGTATTTAATTCAAATTGTACTTTGAGGTGTTTGATCTGTGACAGCTGTTTCATGCATTCAGGTGACTGCTGGATGTTGTGCTTGTTTCTGTGGTGGACTCGCAGGTGTGAACTCGCCCTTCAGAGTCCATATGCACTGCTCTTTTGAGCTGCCAGTTACATGTGAAAAGCGCTTCAGTGTTGTGGTGGTTCTTACTCGCAGTATGTTTAGTGACTCAAATGTGAGACGACCCACTGTGTAAAAGACTTCACTGTTGCCCCCCCCCTTTAAATTACCCTATGACAGAGGTTAGAAAGGTGAGTGAATTATTTGTTCAAGGTTAATCAGTGAGCTCTTTGGGATTTGTGCCTGAAACTTGGGCACCTAAAACCAGTACCACTTCTTCCAGGGGTCTTAAGTTCAAATGAGTTGAAGAGAGAAATTCCCACCATTCCAGGCCACATCCATGGCCTGCTATGGGGTGCTGGCTTCTTAGTCTTGAAAATTTGAATTATGTGGAGACTTATGTGAGGGCATAGGCCACAGTGGGGTCCCCAAAAGGCCCAGTGTTTTGTTCCTCAGTGTGAAAAGGGGGCAGTATAAAGCTTCTGTGGAAGATGGGTCTCAGGTCTCCCCCATCCCCAACATTTGCTAGCTAAGAATCTTTCAGCTGTGATGCCAGGAATCAAATCTGGCCCTTTCTGGAGACTAGGAGGGTGTTCGGCCCACTGAGCCCTGGGTAGAGTTACCAACCCCCAGGAGGTGGCTGGAGATCTCCCACTATTACAACTGATATCCAGGTGGCAGAGATCAGCTCACCTGGAGAAAATGGCTGCTTTGGAAGGTGGACTCTGTGGCATTAGACCCCACTGAAGTCCCTCCCCATCCCAAACCCTGCCTTCCTCAGGCTCCGCCCCCCAAATTTCCCTACTCGGCGGTAGTAACCCTAGGCCCAGCCCTACTTTAGCTGTGGCTGTTGTTCTTCTATTTACTTCATATGTATTTATTTACTTCATTCGTACCCTGCCTTTCTCCCCAGCGAGGAGCTGAAACAGTTTACTTCATTCTCCTTTCCTGCATTTTAATCTGTGAGGTATGTGAGGCTGCAAGTGTGTAACTGACCCAAGGTCTTCCAGCGAGCTTCTGTGGCAGAGTAGATATTCGAACTTGGGTCTCCCAGTTCACAGCCTGGCACTCTAGCTACCCCACCACCCTGGCTTTGCTGTTAATCCCACAGTTTCGAGGACTCCCTCTTGCTACTGAAAATTAGATTCCATATCCCCCATCATTCTCACAGGCAAGTGGAAGGGGATGCCATGTCTACGGTGATCTGCACAACTTGGTGCTCTTTTATTTCTGTCCAGCTTTAGAAGAACTTGGATGCCCGGGCATGGCTACGTCAAGCATCTGTGTATTTTTGACACTAAAAAATGCTATAATATTCTGTGTCAAGGTAGGGTTTCCAAGCTCCAGGTGGGGTCCGGTTTTCTTATTACCGATCTCCGGTCCACATAGATCAATTCCTGTGGAGAAAATGGCAGTTTCAGGGGCTGCCCTGTATGATGTCACATGCTTGCTGAGGTCCCTTCTCTCTCCAGACTCCACCCTTTCCAGGCTCTGCCCCCATATCTCCAGAAATTTTCCTTCCCGGAGCTGACAAAACTATGACAAGGTCATTTGAATTCTGCAGCAAATAACTCTGCAACCTGTATCAGTTCAGATCAGGAGAAATTATGCAGATCTAGTTTCTTTGCATAAGCTTAAAATTATGAGAACCACAAAGGTGAGGCACTTTCTTTTAAAAAGGAAAAAAAAAAAGTTATGTTCCCAGAGAGTTGAATTCTATGCGCAGGTATATGGAGGCTGTTTTTGCTGATCTCCGACAGAATTGCATCCCTGCCTGGATGTTGTGTTTTGACACAGAGGGTGGAGAATAGTTCTTTTGGATTCTAGCAGATGATGCAAGTGTCAAAGTTTCCCCTTTTTCTGGATTATTCCCCCCACCCACCCCAGGCGACCTCTTGAGCAAAACAGAATTCAAATGGAAAAGCACAATAGTGGTGGAATGTTTGAAATGGGTTCTTCATATCTCACTTGAATCACAGGGAGTGTGTGTTTGTGGGAGAAACTTGCTTAGGCAGTAAAACAGGTTCTAGAGACAGAGATCGGCTCCACCAGCGGCTTCTGTGCGCAACGCCTTTCAGAGTTTGCTGCGCCTTCCCCCGAGGTCTCGGCCTCAAGAGGGAGCACGGCAAACCTCCAGGAGAAGGGGGGGGGGCATTCTGCAAAAGAAACAATTAGATGTGGGAGTTTCCCCCTTTTTTTTACTTTATTTGTTAGGTTTCATGCAAGGCTAGTTCAGGCTGTAAAAATGACTCTGATAGCTTGGAAGTTGCTCCGACATAAGTGTTACTGGCTGCAAGTCAGATCACGTCCTGAATCTTGCAACGAATGACAGCTGGAACAGTTTAGTTAGGTGCACTTTACTATTCAATTAAAAAAAAAAAAGACCAACACTGTAATTATGGTCCATTTTTCTATGGGGGTTGTATCCTATGGCCACAAATTGCAAGTTAGGTGCAGCTACTACAGTAAGCAGAAAGGGGGGGAAATGCTCCCGTTTGCCTTGGTGTGGTGGAGGCTGGTCAAGTAATTTCACATAATCTGATAAAGTGTTGAAGATTCCTCTCTTCTTGCCATTGTCCAGTAACACTGCTGTGATTTCTATCATTTACTACTGGTATACATGCCGGTTACTTTTGTTGTTTAGCATGAGATCCTAGCACAAAAATATATTATCTGGGGAAAGACAGTTCACCTTGATTTGCTTTGTGCTGCAATCCAAACTCACTCAAATATAAACGCTGTTGAGTTCAGTGGGATTTTTCAAAGAAAATATGTATAGAATATACAAGCTCCAATTTGCCCAGATGCGCACTCACTCAAATGTAAAGAGTTCAGTGGGATTTTTCAAAGAAAATGTGTATCGAATATACAAGCTCCAATTTGCCCAGATGCCTGCATCAGACATGAAAAACTGGGGTTTGGTTGAATGCTTCTGAAACCAGAATGTATTCAAGTCATGTGTCATGCATGAGGGAAAGACTTTTCTCCCACATCTTGGTCAAGTAAAGGAAGATGGTGGGATTCACAGAGAATCTTGAGCAGGAACAGCCTGGCCCTTTTGTGCCAGTTCTCAGGCTAGAGATGGACAGCTTATTCCTGTTTCCTGCAGTCATGAGAATCTGGTCCTTATTCTAGTCCTTAGGTTGCCATTTCTGGCCTAGGAGATCATGCAGCGATGGTGCCTGGGAGGTCAGAGTTTGGATAACAGAGGGAGCTCAGTGGGGTATAGTGCCACAGAGTTGACCCTCCTCCAAAGTGGCCTTTTTTCCCTTGGGGAACAGATCTCTGTGGTGGCTAGGGTTGCCAACACCAGGCTGGCAACTGGTGGGGGACTCACCGTGGGGACACCTTGCCAGCAACGCACTGACATCACTTCTGGTCATGCCGGAAGTGATGTCAACATGTTGAGACACTGACGATCACTTGTCACACCCCCACTCCACTTTTCTCCTGTCACCCAGCTGAGCGACAGTGTTCCCATATGTCCTCCCCCCAGCAGGAACTTGGCAAACCTACTCGGATCTGGAAGTCAGTTTGATTCCGGGAGAACTCCGGGCTCCACTTGAAGTTGGTAACCCTAGCCTTGTTCCTGGCCCGCTGTGTGCCACTGAAGATAGCTGGGAAATGAGTAGGCAAGTAAGAGTGAAGACAGACATACCTCTCTCCAGGTGTAGAGTTTCTGCTGTTTTCTCCTGAGTGACCCTGTTCTTGTATCGACAAGTGCATCTGCCTCTTTCAGGTTGATTTTAATTTTTGCCCTGCCCCCAAGGTTTGGGCCTTCCTTTAACACTGTTCTTCCCAGCAACCTGCTTCGTCTTGCTTGACTTAATAAAATAACACTAAGGCTACTGAACTTGTTTTTTTTAAAAAAAACCTAAAACTTGAAGCATTGTTGTGGGTAGGAAAGGGGAGGGGCTTCATGATTGCCAGAGGGCCAGCCGATCAGCACTCTGCACCCTGCTGGCTTTTTCTGGAGACAAGATCTGTCCAGGAGGACCTGGTTTGTTCCAAGGGTTGGATTCAGATCAGTTTGGAAACTTCTGTATCTTCCCAGAAAAGTGTGAGTAGTTTTAAAACAGCAATAAAAAACAACTAGGAAAAAGGTCCGTTGTGGAAATAAATACAACGATCTCTAGAAAGAGGCTCTGGGCGGGTGCCCTGGCCTTGGACACTCAGTGTCAATTTGTTGTGGCGACCTCAGCAGGGTGTAATGGCACTGAGTCCACCATTTTCTCCAGAGGAACTGATCTCTGCTACCTAAAGAACAGTTGTAATTTTGAGTGATCTCCAGCCCTCACCTGGAGATTGGCAACAATGGTTCACCAGAAGGGAATGGTTGGTTTGGAGGGTGGAGTCTATGGCTTTGTACCTGTCCGAGGTCCCACGCCTCCTGAAACCTCACCAGGCTCCATCCCTCACATCTCCAGGAATTTCCCACCTGGAGTTGGCAACCCTAGCTCCTTCCCAGCCAATCATCAACCTACCTTTATTTCCCCTTCACTCTTCAGCTTTCCACCCCCCACACACCTGCAGCCTCTCCCATCACATTTGCTGTCATATGGGGGCCACCTCAGTAGCATATAAGGATACAGAGCCCACCATTTTCTCCAGGGGAACTGATCTCTGCCATCTGGAAAGCAGTTGTAATTCTGACTGATCTCCAGCCCTCACCTAGAGATTGGACACATTTTACCTCAGAACAGCAAATTGTTTAGAATGTTAGAGGCAAAGGCAATCAAGTCGCATATGCAAACGACCTCTGTGTTCCGAGGCAAAGGCCAATGAGGCTGCATATGCAAATAACCTCTGTGTTCTGACTGGCTATGGGGGGAAGAGGAACAGAAAACTGTTTAGAATGTTGGAGGCGAGACTCAAGCAATGCAACCAGTGGATAGGGACAGATTCTGAGTGACACACCAGGGTGCCAACCAATTCCGGAGCGTGTGGAATGTTCTAGAGAAGATGAGGTGGGCCAGACCAGGCCTCATGACTACATCCCACTAATTGTGATGAAACCATTATGCTGAGTGCTGAATGTCTGACAAAATTAGGCTTCTTGCTTGGGGATGTCGCTTTTGGATTTAAGTGGGGGCGTAAAGAGATTTCTTTACGCAGGGCGAAAGTCGCAAAAATGCAAAAAGCACTGACTATTAAGAGTTTTTATTGGGGTTACTTTTTGTACCTTGTGTTTCCTGTAGCACGATTATCCATTTGAGGCATTCTCTTCCCCTCTGCTCCTCCATTTTGAAACAGAAGATTTTTCTGTCTTACACTGGGCCATAGAAATTTAATTCTTATACCCCACGATGCAGTGTAACTGCTTGGGGTGGGGTGATTTTCATTTGACGCAAGAGAAATAGAATTGGAATTTCTTGTGGCTTTTTAGAAGCAGATTAGCAGTCCAAGGGGAGTTGACTTGAAAATAGTGGTGAGGTTTGGATGGGGAGGGCATTGAACCATTTCCTCCCTGGCCTCCCCTACAGTTTAAATGACCTCTCTGAAGCTACAAGTCAGCTTTGTGGGACAAAAAAGATGGGCTGATGTAACCGGGGGGGGGGGGTGCCTAATCCCCAATCTCCAAGGCTGCTAATTAGCTGTAGAAAAATTGATTTAATAGCAGAATTTGTGTGGCCCATCGTGAAACACATACGCATGAAAACGAAGGCTCATTATTGGTCAGCGTTGATAGCATGGTAGTGATGGGAGGCAAAATCAGTAGAAGTGGTTGATTTGTCCATTCCCCTGCCCCAGACCTCTCAAGAGAGCTAGGGACACAGGATTCTGTCTGTAGATTTGGTCTCTACCAGGTATTCATGCAGAGGCAGGTTTGCCAGATCACCAGCATCCCGAGCGAGAGGCTGGGGGGATAGGGCCTGGTGATGTTACAGGGCTGGACTTGGTCATGTCACATTGAACAGCAGTACTAGAGTTAATACTTCCACACATCTCTGCATGCACAATGGCTACTTCCAAGTGGGCGTTTGTAGAAGTTTTAAAAGGAGGTATCAGTCATGAGGGCTGATGATGACTCTGGAATCTCACCCTGCTGCCCTGAGAAGGAACCTTGTGCCTGAGTCTTGAGGCCAGAGCCCTGGGGCCTATCTACATAAGGCTGCCAGGTGTCTGTCCCCTCCCCCCCCGCCACTGGTGGGAGATGGGAGGGTAGGGTTGCCACCTCCAGGATGGGAAATTCCTGGAAATTTGGGGTGGAGCCTGGGGAAGTCAAGGACCTCAGTTGGGTGCAGTGCCTTGGAGTCCACCTTCCAAAGCATCAATTTTCTCTCGAGGAATTGATCTCCGTAGTCCGGAGATGAGCTGTAATTCCAGGGGATCCCCAGGCCCCACCTGGGGGCTGGCATCCTGATGTCTGCCCTACGTACCGGGAAGGCTGCTTCGTGAAGAAATGTCAGTGCTGACATGACAACAACACTTTCCTCTTTGTTATTATCTTATAGTGTCTCTTGACTGGGAATTCCTGTGTGTACTATCCATGCCCATTATTTGCCAAAAGAGTCAAAGGACTTTCCCCCCCATTGTGCTAGGTTTTAAAGATTCCTTATTCATGATAAAAAAAACGTTTTTTAACAATAGTTTTAAGAACCCATTTTACATGTTCACAACTTAAACCAGTGGACTATCTCTGATTTCTTAAAAACTAGAGTCAAGGAGAGGCCATGCTCAGAGGAACACTTTTTTGGCATCAAGGAGGTCCCAAATTCAATCCCTGGCATGTGAAAGACCTCTGCCTGAGACCCTTCCTGAGACCTTGATGTGAAAGACCTCTGCTGTGCCCCTGGATTGCTGCTACCAGTCAGAGTGGATAATACTGACCTTGCTGGACCAACGATCTGATTCAGTATAAGGCAGCTTCATGTGTTCATGTGGATTCCTTGAATATCAAAGGGGATCTTTCCATACCTTGTGCATGGCTTTTTCTTAGATCCAAATAGTTGGTTAAATGCACAGGATCCACGACTTAACAGCTGTAGCTCCAAATACAACTTTGGGGCCACATCAAAGTCTGTGATACAAGGAAAGAGCAACTCTGACTGTATGCTGTGTGGCCGAGATATTGACTAATCTCGATCAGAACTGATTAAATGAATAGGCAGATCTCCTGAGGGCCCTACTTGACATACCTTCCTCCCATTTTCCAAGTGAGAGGCTGATATGCTGGCCAATGGCACCCAGATGGAATGGAAGAGCATATCAAGGTTTGGAAAAGCATGAATGGCATTCGAGATTGCATCTTAGACTTTGGTCCCCCTTTCTTTGCCATTAGAGATGAGAGGTGAAGGGGTTGGAAGATGCCCAAGCTCTGATTTACTTCTATAGGAAGTACATGGCACTATACAGAAGTTTCATAGGCAAAAATGAGACAGGTCCTTGCCCCAAAGTGCTTACAGTCTCAAAATGTCTTCCTTTCTTGTAGTCTCAGATATCTTCCTTTCTGGTGGCTGTATCTGTTGTGGAGAGCTCTTAATTCTACAAGTACTTAAAACTGTTGTTGGGATTATTTTATTTCCACCCCATCTCCAGGTTTATCCTTTGATCCATTCCACTGATAAGTGCTTGACAAATCCCTGGTGCAGGTCACCATGGTACCTAAAAATTTCATTGTAGCATCTAGTATTCTCAGCATTCACTGACTGTAATTTCCTCTTTGTGCTTCTTTGTACTTGGTAAGTACAAAGCTTATCTAGGGCCCCGGTCACACGGGCAGGAAACTGCAGAGGAGAAGCGTGGCTGTTTGCTCTGGGGCAAACTACTGCGCAGTTACGTGATCAGACCTCCTGTGGAGGTACCGTGGAGGTTCCATGGAGGTTCCATGGCAAGGGAGAGGTGCCGATCACAGGACAAACCGGCGCACAACGAAGAAGCGCGCGCCGCGGCAAATTGTTGTTTTATTTTTGTGTACATGACAAATGCGCATGCTCCGTTGGGTGCGCATGCGCATCCACAGAGACTTGGACAAAAAAAAACCACCTTATTTGCAAGGGAACATGGGCGGGCGCCGGATGCCACCGGAAACGCGATCAGACACCCGCCCTTGCCCCGCAGTTTCCGGAAACTAGTACCTCCAAGGTACTAGTTTTTTGCCACGCAGTTTCGGCTGGAAGCCTCGGTTGAGCCACGGGAGTGCTACGCTTCCCAGATGTGCTGGTGAGATCGCGCCCGGAAACTCCGGCTGTCTTCCGTCTCACTTGTGTGGCTTCTGTTACGTGTGACCGCAGCCCTAGTAATTTTTTTTACCTTTGTGGGGTGTTTTGGGGGATCATTTCCCCACAGTGATGCTGACTGATCCTACACAAGAAATCTTTTATGCTAATCTGGCAAT
>NW_015168082.1:233940-259085 GCF_001447785.1 Gekko japonicus | reverse complement strand
GGGGGGGGGGGTCATCCTTGTCTGTTTTGAGTTCCTGTATCTCACAACTGCTTCACTCACCCTGGAGAGAGAGTCTTCAGATTAGATATTATAGTTTCTTTGAAGGGAGCCTGGGAAATCTTGGCATGCTCACCAAAAGATTCCTTTGGGGAAAGACAGAAAAACTGCTATAAAACCAATGTATAGTTGTATTATTTTAGTTATTTACAAAATTTATAGGCCACCTAGGGTTGCTAACTCTAGAATGGGAAATTCCTGGGGATTTGGGCATGGAGCCATAGTAGGGGCTTCAGCGGGGTATAATGCCACAGAGCCCACTTTCCAAAGCATCCATTTTCTCCACGGGATGTCGTCTGGAGATCCGTGGTAGTTCTGGGAGATCTCCAGGCCCCACCTGGAGGTTGGCACCCCTAAATGACACTTCTCCAGCTTCTCTGAGAGCCAGTTTGGTGTAGTGGTTAAGTGCGTGGACTCTAATCTGGGAGAACCGGGTTTGATTCCCCACTCCTCTTTCAGCCTCACCTACCTCACAGGGTGTCTGTTGAGGGAAGGGAAAGGAGTTTGTAAGCCGCTCTGAGACACCTTTGGGTAGTGAAGGGCAGGGTATAAATCCAATCTCTTCTTCTTCTACCTGGTAGTAGTTGTGTAGGTATGCTTTTTGTCATAGCTTCATCCCACGCAGACACACCCATGCATCGTGTGACGCTCCACATTCATGAAAGGACACAAGCTTTAATCAGTAGATCAAATAAAGTTTCAGGTGATTAATCAGAGGAGGGAAATTGTCGTTCCTGAGGCTGCAAGTTGAAGCTACTGTGTTCTTTTTTTAAGCTCTTGGTTCTGGTGTTTTGCTCTACGAGGGTAGGCAATTCTTTCTAATGAGTGATAACTTATGAAGGAAGGAAGGAAAATTAGCTTGGATTTCCTTCCGCATCTCAAAATGCATTTATATTTCGGTCATAGCTAAACAGTCTGTTAAAAGGCAGCTGACTTCATCAACTACAATTATTTAACCGTTTTGTTTTTGTTCCAAGGGATAGAGTCTTATGGAAGAGCTATTGTCCTCTACATTGCAATGATGTTGTGCTCGAGAGTGAAGTACTTTGGATAAGGATTGCAGTTGGGGAGTTCACAGGGATATAGACTTAAGAGCAGTGCTCAGTTACCACCCAGTCAACCAGCTTTTAAGTGAGCCATGGCTCAGTGCTAAAGTATCTGCTTGGCATGCCGAAGGTCCCAGCTTCAATCCCCAGCATCTCTGTTTCAAAGGAGTAGATAACAGATGATGTCCAGGAGGGTTGCTGCCGGCTAGAGTAGACATCACTGATTTTGAAAGACTGATGGCGTTGCTATCTGCTTCTGTTGGAGGAACCATTTCTCAGCTGGTTCCTTGATTTATTTTTATAAAGACTTTTTCTTTAAAGTTAGAGGCTCCTTGTTGCTAGTGTGTTTCTTTTCATGGCCCTGGTTTTTCCCCCCTCTGGGAGGTGTCCTAAGTTTTCCAGGCAGTGTGTTTGCTTTTCTGCTGACTTGGCTGGTGTCGGCAGAGGCGGTGCAGCCATCGGATTCCTGCAACCTGATGAACAGGTTGTAGTTTTGCTTGGAGGCAAACCTGTTCTTCAGCCTTTCCTCCTGATGGGAAAGGGCGTATCCCTTTCTGCCTTCTTTAATGGCGCTGGAAATAGTTTTGGTTTTATTGCACTTCAAAAAAGGGACCAAGCTAAGATCTTCATGATAAAGCAATACATGTTTGATGAGAAGGGGGGGGGGAGTACTTCCCTACCACTGCGAGGGAATAGAAGTCCTTGCCAGCTTAGTTTGCACCTGTCCCCTCTTGTTGGGCTTGGAAAGAGAGGAGCAGGAATGCTGTCTAAGCTGGATTCCTTTGCTCTAACTCAATTTTTCAAATCTGGTCTGGATGAAATAGCCTTTAGTTGCTTCTCTGTAGTATATGCCGAGACCTACTGTGGCCTCTAACGTTCCTCGAGTCCAATCGAGCTGTGGAAGGCCCCAATTCTTGTGCCAAGGGTCCTTGTCCGAGAGGGACCTCCCATCCTTTCACTTTGCTGAAAGCTGTTTTGTCCTCGCTGTACTTGTTGGTTCTTATACAACCACAATAGAGCAAAAAGGAGATTCACAACTCAAAAATAAAACAAACTGCAAAAAGAACTCTAAAAAAAGACGCTAGGAGCTTCTCAGAATATTATATTGTAGATTCATAGCTGGTGTAGCCAGCTTTGTAACGTTTTAGACTGATCTCTTCTTGAATATGGGGACTGGTAGCCCAGCTTAAGAATCTTTTCAACCTTTAATCAACATTGATTGAGACCAATTGCGCAAAAGCAGTTGTTCCACCCTCAATCTCCCGTTTCCCCAGGTTGTACTGCTCAATTTCCCACTATTTGCTGCACGGACGCATTTTGACCTCCACTTGCACCTGCTGATGTGACCTTGGGTCAGTCACAAGCTCTGGCACAGCTGTCCTTGAAAAAGAGCAGTTTGTGTCAGAGTTCTCTCAGCCCCACCCACCTCACAGGGTGTCTGTTGTGGGGAGGGGAAGGGAAAGGAGTTTGTAAGCCGCTCTGAGACACCTTTGGGTAGTGAAGGGCGGGGTATAAATCCAATCTCTTCTTCTTCTTCCCTCATGTCTTCTTGGGGGCGGGGGAGATGCGGGTCAAAATGCAGCCGTGCAGTAAATAATGGGATTTTGAGCAGTACTACTGGGGGAAATGGGAGACTGAGGGCGCAACAACTGCTTTTGCAGAATCGGTCTGAATCTTGATGATGTAAAACTGATTTTGGTGGTGTAAATGAGCGAACACAAATTTATGATATGAATTCATCTCTGAATTCATATCATAAAATTCATATGAATTTTATCCGGAATCTTCGTAAAAATATCATTTCATGTCATATTGTACACTACATATTGTACACTGTTTGGAAACAGAGTTTGCATTATATACATTATATACACTGTATATTATTTGAGAACCTTGTTTTGATATTCTGATCTGTAAAAGTGATTAGTTGCTGTAGATTTTCCGGGTTGTGTAGCCATGGTCTTGGCATTGTAGAAACTGATGTTTCACCAGTAACTGTGACTGGCATCTTCAGAGGTATAACTCGGAAAGATGGAGTACTCTCTGTGTCAAGTACTCCATCTTTCTGTGTCATACCTCTGAAGATGCCAGTCACAGTTACTGGCGAAACGTCAGGTTCTACAATGCCAAGACCATGGCTACACAACCCAGAAAATCTACAGCAACTAATGAACTCCGACCATGAAAGCCTTCAACAACATGTAAAAGAGATTCTTTATTAATATATTTGGATATGAATCTATAATATTTTGAAAAGTTCCTAGTGTCTTTTTTCACGGTTCTTTTTGCTGTTTGTAGTACTTGTTGGGTCTGCAGTGACCTATTATGCAGCAATTTAAAAGCAAAGGGGGTGCTTTTTAAACAAAATATATTTTAGGATCATTGTGTTTCCCTAGTATAAATTAGTTCAAAATACGCTCCAGAGGCTGAAGTGTGTAAATGGCAGGCTGCGTATTACATGGCACCTTAGCATTCATATGCATGTGCTTACATGCATATGCGAGATGCATCCACACCCCACTTAAGTACTTAACTCTGAGAGAAGTAGGACATAGCAAGTCTAAAGTATAAATAAATAAATAATGTTGGATTCCTCCTAAAACTGTTACAAGGCATTTTCTTAAAGGCTAAAACAGAGTGAGTCTGCATGCCGACTTTGTATCATAGTAAACCACAGTTGATCAATCATGACTTGATTAAACTCCAGTTTAGTGTGGTACTGAAAACAGGCTGTGAAACAAACTGTAGTGGTTTGGTGCGTGGTAAATTGAGATTTTAAACTATGATCCATACCTTGCATATTAACTGTGGTTGGTCCTGTGTGGTTTGTCATGACCTTTGAATGCAGAAATCCTATTTTGCTTAGTAGCCTCCTGCACATAGAAAGGGAAGCACATGGCAACACTGTCATTCCAGTTTCATTCAGCAACCAATAATGCTTTCTCAGAACACTCCCTCATTCCTTCCCTCTACCTTTTGTCTAGCCCCCTCCCACCCCTCCCCAGGCTAGCAGTGACTCAGCAGGCAGAATTGTGCTTCAGCTCCTTCAGATTATTCCTGGGGGGGGGGATTTAAAAGGCAGCAAGATATGAAAATTTTACTTAGTCATGTGCTTTTACTTATTTTGCCAGTCCTGTCAAGTAGTGGGATAGCCTGAAATTTGAATTTCAGTCTTGCCCTCCCCTTATTCTGATCCTGTGCATGTACCTTACTAAAAAAGAAAAAAAAATTCTATGGCAGGCCTTCACAATAATTTAAAATAATTTTAAAATATGGTTATAGAAAAAAAGAGAGAAAAAGAAGATCCTATGGCAGGGCTTGACAATAATTTAAAATAATTTAAAAATATGGTAAAACTTATAACATAACTTTGAATGCTGGGATATGAGTCTGGTTCTTAAATTTTTGGGGCTGACTTCCAGAGCCAAAGAATTTTTGTCAAGGCCTGCCCTATAGTATTCAGTGGGGGGGGGTCTTACTTCTGGGCAAGTCACATTCACCCCCTTAGGTAATCAAACTGGAACTTCCCTCAAAAGCCCTCTGGTGGAGGAATCAAGCTTTTTGCCTGAAGGATAAGCCTTGATTGTTTTTATTCCACGTCTTCCCACCCAGCCTTCCTTCAGCCTGATTACATTCATGCTTTTTCAGAAGTAAGTCCCATTGTGTTCAGCACAAGTTTACTTTCAGGTAGGAGTTCATCCATGGGAGTGTCATTTCTTTCTTGCACACTATCAAGATAAGAGAATCTCTGACCATCAGGGCTTGAGAAGAGTAAGAGTCTAGTAGCCCCTTAAAGACTAACAAAATTTGTGGTAGGGCATGAGCTTCCATGAGTCACTGCTCACTTCTTCAGATAAAGCTCATACCCTACCACAAATTTTATTAGTCTTTAACAGGGGTCATTTTGTAGAAAAAGAGGTGCAGGAGCGCATTAGCATAACTTATTTGCATAACTTATTTGCATATGCCACACCCCCTGACATCACCAGAAGTGTGTCAGAAGGCAACACCCACCTCTCAGGCTCCACTGGACTGTTTTGGATTGCTAGCTATTGGGGGAGGGGGGAATGTGCAGATCTGTCCTCACAGAGGAGGGATAGCTTGTACCTAAATAAAACTTGGTGTTAAAGGTGCCACCCAACTGTTTTGAATTGCTAGCTATGGGAGGGAACATGCAAATCTGCCCTCACAGAGGAGGGAGAGCTTGTACCGTAAGGCGGACTGCGGGGGGGGGGGCTTTGCAACTTACCTGGCTGCTTCTTGCTCCTCGTGGCCCGACTGAGGGCTGCTGGGAGCAGGGGGTGGGGATTGTTGCATGTGCCCGCCCCCTGGGCTCCTTACTGCCGGAGCTCTGCTCCTATGTGCTCTCGCAGGAAATGACCCCTGGTCTTTAAGGTGCTATTGGATCCTTACTCTTTCCATTGCTACAGACAGACTAACACGGCTACCCATCTTGATCCATCAGGGCTTGAGTTGGGGAGTGATGGACTGAATTGTACCTGGACTGTGATGTGTTCAGGCACTGGAACCCTTTACAGGCACAGTGTGAAAACACAGGCCCTCTGATTGGCAGCTGGCCTTTACTGTTGACTAAGCAAGGTCAGAACCTTCCGTCCACTGCACAAAACCCCTGGTTCAGTTCCACAGGAATCACAGATCAGGAAACCTTGGAATTGCTACCTCTTAGGGTTTGATCTATAGTTGCAGGGTTTCAGCCAATGGAAGGGGGTTCCAAGAAAGGAGTTAAATATAGGAGTGAGTAACCAAAAATGCAGTGGAGGTAGGCAGCGTTCCCTCTAAGCTGAGTCAGTGTGAGCTAGCTGACAGTTTTTAAGCCTCTGGCTCACACATTTTTCTCTTAGCTCAGGAAGATCGCTCGCTCACAACTTTAATGCCAGTAAATCACAAAGTAGAATTTTTGCTCACAAGACTCCACATCTTAGAGGGAACATTGGTCAGGTAGGTTTATTCTGCTTGGTTGGGGGGGGGGTTTCCCCTGTTACCTCAATGTCTGTTCATGATTTCAGCTCTTGAGTAATAGGGCACAGCCAGGCCCCGCCTTCATAAGATGGTATCCCGTTGCCCTATGCATCCACCTTCTTAAGTGCTAATATCCAAGGAAGCCTGTGCCATGCTCTTTTCACAACTTGTGGCATTTCAAACTCTAATGACCTGGGGCCCGGGCGCCTAAGGGACCCCCTGCTCCTTAGGAGCCTGCATCTCCCCCAATTAAGATCTTCTATGGATGCCCGTCTTTGGCCGCCCCAATCATCAGAGAGGACCTGGTGATCACAGAGGCAGGACCTCCTTTGCAGTGGCTTCTCAACTGTAGAGATCCCTCTCTACAGCTCTGTCTGCTTTGTGTCAGTCTTAGCCGCTGTAATGTGCTAGGGTGCTTGAGTGGCCTATTTGAGCTGCTGTTTAAGGTTTGTAATTAGGTACTTTTTAATCAGCTATCTTATTGGTTTGTTCAAATTGTGGGTTTTACTCAGGAGTTGCCTTGAAAGTTGTTACGATGGGAGGTGGGCATATGCATCTTGTAAGTAAATGTGTGGCTTGGCCCTTAACTGGGAGATAAGTGTTCTGTAAAAATACTTCAGGGTTAATTTTGAAGTACAGCTGGCAGATTAGCTCAGAGCCGGTGGCAACAGCTATGTTTGATGGGTGGGGTGGGTCCTCAAGGGTCCCTGTGTAGTAGTGGTTAGGAGCGTGGACTCTAATCTGGGAGAACCGTGTTAGATTCCCCACTCCTCCACATGCAGCTGCTGGTGTGACCTTGGGTCAGTCACAGGTTCTCTCTCACCAGCTGTTCTCTCAGAGCTCTCTTAGCCCCACCCACCTCACAGGGTGTCTGTTGTGGAGAGGGGAAGGGAAAGGAGTTTGTAAGCTGCTCTGAGACTCCTTTGGGTAGTGAAGGGTGGGGTATAAATCCAATCTCTTCCTCCTCTTTTTCCTCCTCCTCCTTCCCCCTAATACTTTGATAAAATATCTTAAGAAAGATAAATCTCCTGTCCGATAAGCTCCCCTACTTTCTCTACCTGCCCCACCGTTACTATCAAACTGGAATATTTAATACCAATTACTATGTGACTTGCGAAAACAGTATAGTGTGTTGGATCACACCACGTGTCGTTTTTCTACAACCTGACAGGGCTGCGTGACAGAGCAGGCACTTCTTCTCTGATGCAGGTGGTTCTGGAATGCTTCGGCTAGACTTAACTTGTCTGCCGAGTTGTTACAGAGAGTGAATTTATTGACCTTCTCCAAACAGAAGCTTTGACAACTTTGGCAGAACCACACTTTGGTGGCAAAATGGGAACTGGGGAGCAGAGAAATGGCTGACTGGAAGCATGGAGTGTTTTCCTCCCTTGGCTCACCCCTCTCCTCCCATCCCTTCGCCTCCCCTGACTGGCGCCTTCTTCTCAGAGTACAAGCTTGGGGGGGGGGGTCCATCTAGCAGCAGGCAAGGGAGACAGTTTGACACCATCTCCAGCACATATCTCCCCTTCTTTTGTTTGCACGTTGGCAATAGATACATTATGCATTGTTTGCTGCCAGTATGGTGTTCTCCCTTAAGAATAAACACCACCTTGTACGTGCTTTAGTGCAAACCAAATGCTAGTGTGAACTTCAGCTTTGAAGTTCTGCCACTGGAAAGGAAGCGGATGCCAGTCTTGACAGAAGTTCAGAACATTAAAGAGGACAGAGGGGGAACAAAACTACTTACAAGGATGCTGAGTAGGAATGAGGTGTTCAGGTGGCTCCAAGAAATGGAAGGAGAAATGTTTCTTTCATGCGCTGTCGTGGAAGAGAAGTACTGTTACGCTGTGCATTACGGTTGAGGGCATTGTGTGGCTTTGGCTCTGTTGCCATCTTTATGTCACTGGGTAATTTTCAACACTGCTGACAATGGATGAGGTAGGGGGGAAACTGTGCTGTCCGAGCAACGGTTTATTTAATTTATTTACTTCACTGATGTTCCTCTTTTCTACCCAGTGGAACCCAAAGTGACTCTCATCATTCTCCCTTTCTCTGTTGTTTCCCCTCAGAACAGCCCTCTGGGGTAGAGTAGGCTGTGTGCGTGTCATGGGCTCAAGGTCACCCAGCAAGTTTGGTGTAGTGGTTAATCTGGGAAACTGGGTTTGGTTCCCCACTCCTCTATTTGCACCTGGCTGGATGACCTTGGGCAAGCCGTAGTTCTGATAAGAGCTGTTCTTGAAAAAGAGCAGTTTCTGTCAGGAGCTCTCTCAGCCCCACCCACCTCACAGGGTGTCTGTTGTGGGGAGGGGAAGGGAAAGGAGTTTGTAAGCCGCTCTGAGACACCTTTGGGTAGTGAAGGGCGGGGTATAAATCCAATCTCTTCTCTCTTCTTCTTCTTCTTCTTGGCAGAGCAGGGATTTTAACCTGGGCCTCCCAGATCCTAACCTGGCACTCTAAGCACTAAACTATGCTGTCTATCCTGATGGTTTTAAACGAGTTGCCACATCAGCTAGAAGAACAGAATAGTTGTTATTTGAGGGGAAAGTGCTGATCTTCATGCCTGTATGTCTAGCAGCCGTGTACCCTGATTTAAATGTATCTGTGCTCTCATGAAGGGTGTGTGCAGATAGGAGAGAAACAGGCGTGTGTGGGTGAAGTGCTGTGTCTGGGTGGAATCAAGGCAAATTAGGAGATTAAAGAAGCCACCGGAATGCATAGAAAGTTCTGGGTTAATCCTTTGGGTAAAGGCAGGTTTTGAAGCAGAGATGTGCCTTCAAGGCGATTGGCAACCCTGGCGTACCTTTCTCACTGGTCTTGTCCTGTTTGCCATAAAACCTCCCCTTACTGGATGCTGAGCTTCCGGGGAGGGGGGGGTTTAAGGGCTTGCTTTAGGGTTTCCAGCCTCAAGGGGGTAACTGGAGATCTCCCACTATTACAACTGACCTCCAGGTGTCAGAGATCAGCTCACCTGGCAAAAATGGCTGCTTTGGAAGGTGTGTCATATGGCATTATACACCGTTGAAATCCCTCCCTTCCCCAATCACTCTGCTTCCCAAATAACCAGGTATTTCCCAATCTGGAGCTAGCAACCCTAGGCTGCTTCCCTGCTGCCCATACATCTCTCCAGAAAGGCGAGAAATTGTCGTGGAACTAGGGGGATGCGTCTTGCAATGGCAGGTAGGATGTGTGCAGGGAGCAGATTTCTGTCACCCACTAAGCAAGGGCAGGCAACCCGGCCTTAGAGAAGAGGTCAAGTTTTGCTCTCCCTCGGCACCCACAAATACAGGGAGTGGATGGCTTTCAGTTATGGGGAGAAGTCAAAAGACACTGTTGTGATTTGGAAGGGGGATTCTTTCTAATTGTCTTCTTAAAAAATATACCAACCCATGGTAAAAACACTAATTTGTTCTTATTTTGCTATGGAGGAGTGTGGAGTTGTTGATGATGCCTCTTTAAAATCGTTAATAAGCATTAGAATTCTACAGGTTTGAGGGATTTCTAATTGTCGTCTTAAAAAAATGTACCAACCCATGGTAAAAACACTAATTCTTATTTTGCTTTGGAGGAGTGGGGAGTTGTTGATGATGCCCCTTTAAAATGGTTAATAAGCATTAGAATTCTACAGGTTTCATTCCCTTTCTGCAGGACTTTACAAATTAACAGTCCTATGCAGAGGTAACTCATGCTAAGCCTATTGGTTTTGTTGGTTTTAGGCTATTCTGTATTAGATGGCACTGTAAATCTTGGGGGTGGGAAAATACATCTTTATATTTGTACATGTCCACAAATATGCCCATGCACATGGCCATGCAAGAGCCTTTGGCAATGAGTCATGGGGGAGCGCTCTTGTTTTTGGTGTGAGGACAGGGGTGTTAGAAAAAGGCATCCATTTTTTCATCCATGAAAATGGATGTTAAACTTGCCATTTGCTACCCTCAACCCTTGAGCCCTTGAGAAATTGAGGAGTGGGAGGAAAAATGGCCAGAAAATTATTTTTCATAGGGATGCTCTAGGAATTTCCCCCATGTCTCTGTGGTGTTTACCATAAAGATTATGAGAAATTACTGAAGTATCACCCAGAAGTGACACCATATCCTCCCCAGGCACTGCCCTGAAAAATCTTTGGCATTTTCCAAGACTGTGCTGATAACCCTAATGGTAGGTAGATATGTTTGCTAATAAGAAACAAAAGGGTAATGCCTGCTTAAACCATCACAAAATAGTAAGCGAGCTTCCAAGTTCACCAGAACTCTTCTTCAGACTGCATGGTAACCCTATATTTCTGCTCTCTGCATAACAAGGGATTCACTGTTTTGTTTTATTTAGAAGATGTTTATGCCACCTCTTCAGAGTCCCAGTTACAATTAAAATGAGCCATTAGAACAAGCCAAGCCATGCACTTAAGGCAGATCTAAATTACTGCAGAATTTGCAACATTTTGGGGGGGGGAGGTGATAGCTTCCCCACACACAGAGAGAGACACATCCTTTTTCTTCAGCTTATACCACATCTGTGTGTATGGACACGCAATATGCAGAACATTTCATGCATTTGCCCATGCAGTCTGTCTGATCCCCGGAAATTCTGTGAGAATATTTTGTTAGTCTCAAAGATTCAACCGGGTGCCATTTACCCTAAACTGTGTTTCTCAGTCACACTGGTGACTAACGCCGTGTTGAGAACTTGCTCCTAAAATATATAGGTGACTAAGTCTGGCCTGCATTAGGTTTTTGTGTTTTAAAATAATGCCCATGTTTGACTCCCTCTGCAGGCTTTCGTTGGCTTCCTCTTGACAGGCTCCGCTTTGCACTGCAAACAGTGCCACAGTGTTGGGTAAACAGGCCTGCCAATCAATAGAGCCAGGGCTAAAGATCACGTTGCCAATGAAAGCTCGTCCTTGAAACAGGAAGGGGAGAGAACAACGGAGGAAGGGGAGTGAAGCACTGCGATAGCTGAGCCCTGTTAGGAGCCCATGTGAAAGAACTCACAAACATCTAACTTTTGAATGTAGGTAGCTGACTATTATGTGCAGCTAAGTCCTTCCCTACTTAGAGAAATGCCTTGGTGCCAGTGTTCCCTCTAAGCTGAGTTAGTGTGAGCAGGCTCTCAGTTTTTTAGCCTCCAGCTCACATGTTTTTGTCTTAGCTCAGGAAGGATGACTCCAGAGTAAACTAATGTATGCAGTGGCCAAATTTCTTGTCACAACTTTAATGCCAGTAGCTCACAAAGTAGATTTTTTTTCTCACAAGACTCCACAACTTAGAGGGAGCCTTGCTTGGTGCCTAGGATTGCATAGGTGACAGCGGCTGCACAACTAACTTCTGTTTGTAAATTCTTGCATAAGAGACCGTTTGGCAGTTTGGAAGGGACTTGCTATCAGTTCAGGGAATTCAGGGAATTCATTAACCGGTGTGGTATAGTTAGAGTATCGGAGGAGGATCTGGGAGACCCAGGTTGGCATTCCTACTCTGCCATGGAAGCTCACTGGCTGACCCTGGGCTGGTCACATGCACTCAGCCTAATCTGCCTCATAGGGTTGTTGTGAGGATAAAATGGAGGAAAGGAGAATGGTGGGAAGGAAAAGTGGAGTATAAATGCGGTAAATACTTAAACGGCATGGTAGAATAAGGGACTGCACCAACTGACAATTGCAGATTAGATTCAGGTTGTGGTGCAAAGGAAGCTGAAATGAATGGCAAGATCGGGGGGTGGCCTGTGATCTCTTCCAAAGGTTCGAGCAGCCAGGTGTGGTCCATATAGCTTCCCCTTGAAATTTAAGATCATCCAATGAAGCTCTGCTCCAAGTTTCAGTTTGCACAGAGGCCAGAATCATTTTGAAGGGGAATAAGCCAGGTTTTGTCAGTTTCAACCCCCAAATCCTGGAATATCCTTCCAGAGGGAGTCATCTTATCTGACAACATCCCACAAGCAAGGAAGCCCTGTTGCGGCCTTGGAATTGAACTTGCATTCTGCGTCTCAGTCGCTGTTCTTGTTTTAAAAAACTTCCCAAATAATGGCAGCGCTTGTGTGTATCTTCACCGTCCTGTGAAATTGTTTCCTGTGTCTTGGATACGCTGCTTTGTGAACAGAAGTGGAAAAGCAGTCTCTGCGGTTGAAGTTCAGCAAGTAAATGGCCTGGATCTCGCAGTAAATTTCTACAGATGGAAGGGATTGCCGTCAGCCAGACAAGTGGGGTTGCCAGCCTCCAGGTGGGGCCTGGAGTTCTCCCAGAATTACACCTGATCTCTAGGCTACAGAGAATCAGTTACCCTGAAGGAAATGGCAGCTTTGGAGGGGAGACTTGTGACATCCTATATCCCTACTGAGCTCCCTCTCTTCCCCCAAATCTGTCCTCCCCAGACTCTGTCCCTCAATCTCCAGGAGTTTCCCAACCTGGAGCTGGCAACCCAACAAAAAAGACTCACCTCCTGCCTCAGCAAAAATGATCCCCAAAATGCAGCTCCTGAGGAGGGGCCAGAAAGAGCACTCCCCTCCCCTACACAGAATTTTTCCATGGAATCTCAGCCAAATCACTCGAGTTACT
This sequence comes from Gekko japonicus, assembly GCF_001447785.1. Taxonomy (NCBI): domain Eukaryota; kingdom Metazoa; phylum Chordata; class Lepidosauria; order Squamata; family Gekkonidae; genus Gekko; species Gekko japonicus. The sequence goes on along the minus strand of NW_015168082.1, from coordinate 246,458 downwards.
TAGAGTCAAGTAAGGCTACACAGGGTGCAGTTTCTTTGATTTCTGTGTAAAATTATACTGTTGAGCTTTCAGGGTTTTCAGATTTGTGTGGTAAAGGCTTGCGATTTAAGAACTTGTGCCTCTTTGCTCGTGAACGTCACTATGAGGGATATTTTAGCAGATCCACTGAATGATGACTCCTTTACTAATAGTCTCTTGGAGTTGTAAATTACATTTTTGCTTTTCTTTTTAATATATAGTGACCAGCCGAACCCCCTTTTGAGATGAAGTAGGCTACACAACATAATAAAGTGGAGTTCTTCTCCCCCCAGCCCCCGATAATCTTTTGGGACTGGGTGGTTATACTCTTGTAAAGCATGTTCTCCAGCACTGTACAAAGGAAAAACAGAACGTTCTTGTGCACGCTTTGCAATACTGCGACTCTCATCTGAGCACACTCTTTTCTCCCACCCCTTGCTCAAGGCCTTTCTCTCGCTCTCCAGCACTGACTGTACTAAGGAAAAACAGAACGTTCTTGTGCGTGTTTTGCAATGCTGCGACTCTCATCTGAGCACACTCCTTTTTCCCACCCCTTGCTCAAGGCCTTTCTCTCTCTGCTGTATTGATTCAGCACTAGTTGCTCCCAATGCTCCCTCTAAGCTGTGGAGTGTTGTGAGCAAAAATTCTACTTTGCGAACTACAGGCATTAAAGTTGTGAGTGAGCGATTTGGCTACCGCATAAAGTAGTTTGCTCTGGAGCCCTCCTTCCTGAGCTAAGACAAAAATGTGTGAGCCGGAGGCTAAAAAACTGTGAGCTAGCTCACACTAACTCAGCTTAGAGGGAACACTGGTTGCTCCTGCTCTTAAGTTTAAAAGCTAACAGGATGTGCGTGCTTTTGCTCATGATGTAATAGAAAGACCAGAGTTGTTCTATATGGTGTTGATCGACAGTTCAGGATGATCGACAGTTCAGAATGAATGCCGACAGCTGCGGCGTGTGCAGTTGCAGACTGTGTTACAGGACGCCTCTGTATTTGTACAGTAGCATTACGGGTGGGCCAGAGATGAGCAGATAATGGAGGGGGGCAGGAGGAAGACGGGCAAACTGAAACTTGAAGACAGCAACTTTGGGGACTATTATTATCCACGGACTGGTTGCAAGGAAATTGGGAAGGCTCAGAACTGTTGGAGTATAAGGCTGGGCCCTCTGGAAATGTATGCATGACCCACAATGGCACAGGGGGAAGCCAGTGGTAACTTTTCCTTTCTGTTGTCACATGACTGACCCCAGTCCTTATAGAATCATAGACTCATAGAATGCTAGAGTTGGAAGGGACCTTGAAGGTCATCTAGTCCAACCCCCTGCACTCTACAGGACCATCTTTCCACAGTTAAAATGGGGGGAAAGATGCTGGCAGGTGAGCTGGGGTAAAAGAAATAGCAAGTGTGGAAAGGGTTAACTGAGTGTGGCTTGGCTCTCCCCCGGTTTCCCTGTTCCCACTTGGGCCCATTGGAAGTGGCCATTTCACCCCTGTATGTAATCCGGGTGTATAGCCCAGTCTAGAGCTAAGCAGGGTCAGCCCTGGTTAGTGCTTGGATGGGAGACCACCAGGGAAGGCCAGGGTTGCTCTGTAGAGGAAGCCAGTGTCCAACCACCTCTGCTCTTCTCTTGCCTTGAAAACACCTTGAGCAGTCATCATAAGTCAGCTGCAACTTTTATAATAATAATCTTTCAATTTATTGATCGTTCAATCCTTGCAGAGCTGCTGGCTCTGAGCGATTTACAGTTACTCATTTCACAAGGGACTAACAATGCTTTATAGGGGTAAGGGAGGACAACACATATAATCTTTACATGGCACACGTTTTGCAGCCGACGGGGATTTGTTCAGTTGCAACTCAGACGTGATCCGGACGGCATTTTTCCCACTCAGCTTGGCTTGGCTGGATGACGTCAGCTCTTCCTCTCCAGGACTCTTCGGGTCGCAGCTCCATACTGCCACCGCCTGGCCGGAACAGCCCATTACAGGCTTCTTGATGCTGAAGAGATCTTCTAGGCTTTCGATCTTGCGAGCCGAAGCTTCCGTTCGCCGGCTAACACCTCCCCCACTTGACGGCACTTAATTATTATGTAATGCATAGTTTGGACCAGTACTAAAATCAGCCTGGTTTTCAATTTCATGGCTTCTCTGGTTTTTCTCCTTTCTGCAAGGATCATTTAACAAGGTCCCAGATCTGTAGGCCGCATCTTAATTCTCACGTGGATCATTATGGCGAGTGGTGCCATTTTTAGAGTCAAACTGGATGTGATGGGCAGGACCTGTCTTCAGGATCTCCCTTGCTTTGTTGCCCTGCATGGGCTGCTTATTTGGCCAGGAAAGCCATTTTCATTTATTTAATACTTGAAACCGCCCCCACAGCAGTGCAGCCCTAAGAAGAGATGCCGCCTCCTTTGAAGCTGATGAGCTTTAAGGTAAAGGTTCCCCTTGCTTGAAAGCCAGTCGAATCCGACTCTAGGAATGCGGTGCTCATCTCCATTTCCAAGCCGAAGAGCCAGTGCTGTTCAAAGACATTTCCATGGTCATGTGGCCGGCATGACTAGACGCCGAGGCGCACGGAACGCTGTTACCTTCCCACTGAAGCGGTACCTATTTATTTACTTGCAATTTTGAACTTGCTTTCAAAGGTTGGCAGGAGCAGGGACCAGAGACGGGAGCTAACTCCGTCATGCGGCACTCGGGACTTGAACTGCTGAACTACCGACCTTCCAGTCTGCAGTTCAGTGTCTTAACCCCTTCAGCCACCACAGCCTTAGAGGGGCATAATTTTGTTTAAGATTACATGGTTAGTGTGGTAGAGGTGGCCGATGGCCCTGATAGTCCCTGTACTCCAGGTAGAAGAGCATTTGCACGTGGAAGCGGCCCATTTGTCCTTCCTCTTGGCTTTCTCAGCAGTGCAGGTATGTTGCGCCTGCCGTTGTTTGCTCTGCTGCCGCTGGCAGGGAGCCATCCGACTGTTCGGCGGCGTTCAATGAAGCGTGCTTGAGGATGAGAGGTGGCTGCAGGAGGAAGGAGGGGACAGGGTGAGAGGGGGCTTTATATTCAGGGAGGTCCGTTTTTTGTTTGTTGGAAAGAAGCTGCCCTCCCAGCATTTGATCACCAAGCCAGGGAAGGCTGGAACATCACCCAATATACTTACGTCCCATGCAATGTTCCCTCTAAGCTGAGTTAGTGTGAGCCGGCTCACAGTTTTTTAGCCTCCCGCTCACACATTTTTTTTTAGCTCAGGAAGGATGGCTCCAGAGCAAACTAACATATGCAGCAGCCAGTTCACTCCCTCACGACTTTAATGTCAGTAGCTCACAAATTGGATTTTTTGCTCATGAGATTCCACAGCTTGGATGGAACATTGGTCCCATCTGGGTTTGGGGGCAAATGTGATGTCGCATGTTGCCAGATGTCATTTCCTGCCTGGGCCTTTTCTTCCAGTGCTCTGAGGAACAAGGGTAGGAGGGGGAGGGCCTAGCCACCAGCACTCCTCCCATCGTAAGTGGTCCAACGGTCTCCCTAGACCATGATGAAGAAGAAGAGAAGAAGAGATTGGATTTATACCCCGCCCTTCACTACCCAAAGGTGTCTCAGAGCGGCTTACAAACTCCTTTCCCTTCCCCTCCCCACAACAGACACCCTGTGAGGGAGGTGGGGCTGAGAGAGCTCTTAACAGAAACTGCTCTTTTTCAAGGACAGCTCTTGTCAGAACTACGGCTTGCCCAAGGTCATCCAGCCAGGTGCGAGTGGAGGAGTGGGGAATCAAACCCGGTTCTCCCAGATTAGAGTCCACGCACTTAACCACTACACCAAACTGGGTCTCACTTGCCAGGAAAGGACCATGGCTCAGTGGCAGAGCATGTTCTCTGTCTGCACGTGGGGGGGGGGGGCAGGTTCAATCCCTGACATCTCCAATTAAATGATTTCAGGCAACAGGCATTGGGGAAAGACCTCTCTCTGCCTGAGACCCTGGGGAGCTGCTGCCAATCCGAGTAGACAGTACCAAGCTAGATGGCCCAGCTGTTGGAGAGGCAGCAATGGGATATGCTTTGTTTGTGGCTTTGGAAAGTTGTGTGTTCTAATGAGATGTGAAACCTCACATTAGGCAGAGTGCCTTCTCTGTCCTTGCAAAGTAGACAGACACAGATCTTGGGGCTCTGAGATCGCTGCTTCGTTGTGGCCCATGCTGTTTTGGCCTCCAGCCAGAGTAGCTCCTTTTCTTTTCTTTTTTGTCCCCCCCCCTTCTGCCAGAAGCAGAAAGAAATTGGCTCAAGCCTGACAGATTGCATGGGCTTTGTGCACTTCCCCACCCACCCGCCTTTTGCATGAGGTCACAGTGATCCTATTATCAGCCACGTGGAATAACAGTTAGCAGCCGAACAAAAGGCGAGGCCCCAGTGAAGGACAGGGCAGCTCTGTTGAAACAGTTACCTGGCTTTTCTCTTGCCAACAAATTGGCCGGTAGTCCAAGAAATCCTCCCCTCTCGGTATTTTGTGCACAGCCGGTTCTTCTCGGCAAGGCCATACCCGTGAAGCTAGCAGGGCCAGTGTTACAGGCGGTTGACGTCTCCCGGGTGTTAATAATAAAGCAGTGGCTCAGTATAGACATGGTGCTAACTGAGAAAGCAATAACTGTCCTAAGGGCGAATTGACATCTCTGGAGCTGAGCAGTGTGTGTGTGTGGGGGGGGGATGCACTAAACACCAGTGAAGTGTTTTTTTCCTCTCTCTGTGTTTGTATATGTTTTTTGGCTGCAAGGTCTATGCTGCTAGTGTGAGTGCATAGAGACCAGTAAGGTTGTCAAGCCTCCTGCCTCTCTTTGTGGAGGAGGAGGAGGAGATGGAGATGATTGGATTTATACCCCGCCCTTCACTACCCAAGGGAGTCTCAGAGTGGTTTATAAACTCCTTTCCCTTCCCCTCCCCACAACGGACACTGTGACTGATTTCCCACAAGCGCTGCTCCACGCTCACTCCTCCCTTTTGCCCCGATGGCACATGTCAATTTCACACAAGCTGCTGCGCGACTGCATTTCGCCCCGGAGCTTCCCGCAGTTTCCCCCCTGCGTCTACTCAATCCTCAAAAAACAGGACTGAGTAGACGCGGGGAAATCGCACGAAGCTGCGGGGCGAAATGCGGCCGAGCAGCAGCTTGTGTGAAATTGACACTTGCCATCAGGGCAAAAGGGAGGAGTCAGTGTAGAGCAGCGCTTGTGGGAAATCAGCCCCTGTGAGGGAGGTGGGGCTGAGAGAGCTCTGACAGAAACTGCCCTTTTTCAAGGACAGCTGTGCCAGAACTATGGCTTGCCCAAGGTCATCCAGCAGGTGCAAGTGGAGTTGTGGGGAATCAAACCCGGTTCTCCCAGGTTAGAGTCCGCACACTTAACCACTACACCAAACTGGGAAACGTTGAGAGGAACAGTAGGAGAATGAGGTGAGAGTCTTCAGTGGAGCGGAGTCCTCTCCAGCCAGGGGCAGGGGTCAAAAGCTCTCCTTGCCCTTTTTGCTGTGGCTCCCTTCCGGGCCGCCCCCGCCTCCCCACCGGTCAGCCCTCCAGTGCTCCTTGTGGACCTGTAATGCAGAATCTCTCTTCCAAAGGCGAGAACTCTGGCTCCTCCTCTTCTTGTCATGTAACTTTGAGAGCACGTGGTTTCCTGTCATGTGGTACAGCTCAGCTAGGGTTGCCAGCCTCCAGGTGGTGTCTGGAGGTCTCCTGGAATTACAATTGATCTCCCAATTACAGAGATAAGTTCCCCTGGAGATGATGGCTGCTTTGGACGGTGGACTCAGTGGCATTGTTTGGGGAGGGAGCTCAGGGGGGATGTGATGCCCTAAAATCCACCGTCTGAAGCTGCCATCTCCTCAAAGGGAAACAATCTCCCTTGTCTGGAGGTCAATTCTAATCCAAGGAGAATAGAATTCCAGGTCCCATCTGGATGTTGGCAACCTCAGGTTCAACTCGGACCTGACACCAGACTCTGGGTTTGCACTCAATGCAGTTTAGAATCTGTTTTAATATGAAATATAAAGGGTATTATTTGTGTTGTTTACTATAACAGACTGTTTGGTGTAGTGGTTAAGTGCACGGACTATAATCTGGGAGAACAGGGTTTGATTCCCTACTCTTCCACATGCAGCTGCTGGTGTGACCTTGGGTCAGTCATAAGTTCTCTCAGAGCTATTCTCTGTGGAGCAGTTCTCGAGAGAGCTCTCTCAGCCCCACCTAACTCACAGGGTGTCTGTTCTGGGAAGGGGAAGGGAAAGAAGATTGCAAACCACTCTGAGACTCCTTGTAGCTAATCCGATCTCCTCCTCCTCCTCCTCCTCCTCCTCCTCCTTCTTGTATGAAAATTTTATAAAAATTTCTGTGAGGTTATTTATGTTATACGATATAATAAGATTGATAAGATAAAAAATGATAACATAGTATGAGAAAATGATAGAATATATTGAGTAGGTTGTTATGCTGATCTTTTAAGTTATTATGTTGTATATATTTTAAGCTATTTTCACACATACTGTGCCTAAATTTCTGTGAGGTTATTTATGTTATACTATATAGTAAGATTGATAAGATAAAAATGATAACATAGTATGAGAAAATGGTAGAATGAGAAAATGATAGAATATATCGAGTAGGTTGTTATACTGATCTTTTAAGTTATTATGTCGTATATATTTTTAAGCTATTTTCACACATACTGTGCCCTCACCTGGCACTGCCCACAAATCTCCAGTTCTCCAAGCCACAGGTGGCAACCCTAGCACCCTAGCAGCCACTAATAGCTCAACCTGTACAATATTTACTGCTTACTGATTATTAGAGTTTACTATCATATAACATGAAATTCCAACAATATAATTTTACAATAATTCAAAGGTATAAGTCTCCAATCGTTCACAAATATATAGTTTAACAAGGAAGGAATGGTAAATGGTTAACACCTGTTTCAAAGCTTGTAAAAGCTTGTGAAAGTAGCCAAAAAGGGTTTTTTTTGAGTTGCTCCCAGTATTTAGATTTGTCAGCCGCTGTCCCCCAGAAACTGGGCTCAGAGCGCTGTACAACATGCTCACAAAAATATAAGTTTAAACAAAAGTTAAAAACCAATAAAACCAACAGTTAAACTAAAGATTGCGCTAAAACCCCAATAGTGCCGCTTTCTTGCGGAAGGGCAGGGGGTGGGAGTGCCAAAATGGAACTGTCACTGTCCTCAACCAAATGCCTGGCAGAACATCTCTGCCCTGCGAGCCCGGTGGAACCGTAATAAGTCCCGCAGGGCATGGATGTTGTTTGGCAGAGAGTTTCACCAGGTTGGAGCCAGGGCAGAAAAAGCCTTGGCCATGGTTGAGGACAGCCGGATATCTCTTGGACCAGGGACCACCAGTAAGTTTTGATCTGCAGAGCGCAACACTCTTCTTGGGGTATACCAGGAGAGTAGGTCCCTGGCCGTTGAGGGCCTTAAACCTTGAATCTGATCTAGTACTCCATCAGAAGCTAGTGCAGCTTACACAGCACAGGATGAATATGTGCTGTGCACCGTTTCCCTGTAAGGACCCACGCCGCTGCATTCTGCACCAGTTGGAGTTTCTGGGTCAGCCTCGAGGGTAGGCCCACATAGAACAAGTTACAGTAATCCAACCTGGAGGTGACCGTTGCATGGATTACAGTGGCTAGGTCAGAGATAAGAGACAGACACCAAATGAACAGTGATTGTTCCACACCCCCACCTTCATATAATTCTTTTGGGCAATATGACATTTATGTCTGCACGGGATAGGTGGGGAAGAACAAAACACCGCAATACATGCTTATGCATGCACAGGCATGACATTTCTGCGCCAGACCGGTTTGAGCTGTTCAAATGCAGGCTAAACATCCTGTTGAACATTCAGCTCCCATGATGGTTGCATGCAGTCAGGATGTGAGTGTTTGAGCAAGTCTAGATGTAACAGCAAGCTGCTCAACAGGGAGAAGAGGAGGGACAAGGGCACATGGAACTTGAGGCTCAACCTTAACTTGCCATTGCTTCTGAACTGAGCTGTTACCTAGAAGGCACGTTTCGATCTCAGATCTCCTCTTTTGCATTTGCTTATCCTGATGGTAACCCATGTTTGCCCAAGTGGTCTAGCTGAGATACAAGAGTCCACGTGTAACAAACTGTTTTAGCTCTTTGATTGGTTTGGTACGGAGGAATGGAGGAATGGAGGGGCCAAAAGGGGAGGAAGTTTACTGCCACTGAGTAGTGGGGTAGGAATTTAGATGCATCCACTGCTACTCTTCGCAAATTGTAGCTGGTAGAAAATTGCCCGTTGTGCCGGATTCCACGTCTGCTCAGGGTCCAGTTTTGTTCCGTCTAATTATGGAAGCACAAAGGGGGTTATATTTTGAAATGTAGAGTGTGTTCGAGGAAGAGAGAGAAGGCTCTTGGCCAACATACAACTGACTCAACTAGCTAAACTGCTTCACTTCTCTGCTCCCAGGTGAATGGCCAGGATCTTGTTGGACCAGGTTCTAAATCTCCTCTTCGATCTCTTTCTCCCCCCTCTCTTCTCCTTGCCAAAATTCTTTCATGCAGGTTAAATGTAGTAAGAAGGGTTCTCAGGCCAAACTAGACCTCTCCATCGAGGAAGGGAAAAGGGACAGTTACTTTTACAGCCCAGATCACCCTTCTCATCATAGAGCTTTTACATTGGCCTAACTAAATATTTTCCCCTCAGAAATATTAACTGGTCAGTATAACAAAGTCCCTTTCCATGAAAGGCAATGTATCTGTCCTCTAAAATCGATATATTCAATCCATCATATAATCTTGGATTGTCGATTGCACACAGGTCCACGTAACGGACTTCTTTCCTCTCCACTATACCCTGAACACTGTATTAACAATGACAGAATAATCCAATGTCTATTAAACGACGCAAACCGTGACATCACAGTTCTGGTCACTAGGTTCTTGGCTGAAGTGGTTAAAGGTGGATAGATACTAAGAGGGGTTTGGCCCTTCCATACTAAATAGAATAGCACTTTTTAAATACACAAAGCCATTCAGGGTCTCCCCGCACAACCACTTAGTGGGACCCATACTGTGGTGGTTAAAGCAGATGTTCTGCCTGCAGAAATTCCCAGGTTCAAATTTTGGCATGTCTTGGACCAATTCCTTTGTTAAGTAGGACAGGACTTTTATCGGGATGAATTAAAATGCCCCCAAATATTCAGCAAGCTATTGGGTTTGTCAGAATTTTTCTTCACACTAGATAAAAAATAAAGAAGAGCAGGGGTGGAGGAGATGTTGGGCCTGACAGGAAGTCCAACTCTGCACTGTGTCTGGATACAGCTGAAATCAGATTTGAATTCATACTGGTATTTGTACAAGAAGATCCCCTCTCACATGGACCTCTCCACCCTTCACAAACTGGTGGAGTGAGATGGGTTGCCAGATCCAGGTTGGGAAGCTCCTGGAGATTTAGGGGTAGAACCCAGGGAGGACAGGGACCTCTGTGGTGTACAGTGCCCTAGCGTCCACCCTCGAAAGCATCAATTTTCTCCAGGGGAACTGATCCCTGTAGTTTGGAGATGAGTTGTAATTCCTGGGGACCTCCAGGTCCCCCCGGAGGCTGGCATCCCTAGGAGAATCTGCAGCAAGATCGGTACCCTCATTTACTGAGAGTTACAACTGGACTTGTTTTTATTGCTTTACTCTTTTAACTGAAAGCCACTTTGTGAGGTTTTAGAGAGCACAATAGAAATGTCTACTAGCCACTGAAGTAGGCTGTGGTGTCAGAACATCTGTTTCATTGTGTATTCGTCTTTTTAAATGACAGTTATTAATGTGAAGCAAATGTATTCCAGTAAATGGATATAGTTATATTCAGGAGAACGTTGACACGGACACAACTGCATAAGTACTTTTGTACCAATGTTCCCTCTATTTTTTTCTCTCTGCTGTGCTGAGCAGAGCAGTTCACACCCTGAGCAGAATATAACTGCTGCAATCTTAACATGGGCGGTGGGTAGGGCAAGACCCTGCAGGGCTCCAGACTGCTGCTGAACAGGGCTTCCTGTTTTAATGAGCAGTCACTCAGTGTTTCCTCTAAGTGGTATGCGTGAGTGACTGTTAATTTGTACTTTTCTTTCGGCTGTGTTGGTATTTTCCTTGTTCACCTGTTTAACATGAATACTCTCTTTTAATCTGTTTTCCAGTTCAGTCAGTTGGTATCCAGTGATCTGAAGGCATTGGGGAGAAACTCCTACACATTCTGCACAGATGGCCAGTTACTCATTCGGCAGGTCCTTCATCCAGAGGCCTCAAAAAAGGTATGCCTGGTGGACAAAGAAGAGGATTCTGGGTACTAGGCAGAACAACACGGTTGCAGCTAGGAGGGAAGATCTAAGTGGGCCTCTAACATGCTGTACAAGGGCCATATCTAGGGTGGAGCCAGTGGGTTGAATCACCCTACCCTGAACATTGATTCATCGCACTTAAAAAAAAACAAACGGGTTTTTTAAAGTTGTCAAAGGGCAGCTTCTGGTTAAAGCTTTAGTGTTTCTTTGTAGAAAAGGAAAAGTTCTGGATTGATTTGATTATTTTTTAAAAAAGCAGTAATGACTGATGTCCACAGAAATGTTAGTCTGCCCACCTTCCCCACTGGTTCCGTGCTACCCCCCCTCCGAATGGTTTTTCATAATCATTCCCACTCTTACTGTGCTTAAATGGCTCCAAAAAAGAACGCCTGTTAGCTAGGGTTACCAACCTCCAGGTGGGGGTTGGAGATCTGGAATCACAACTGCTCTCCAGACTACATAGGTTGATTGTTTATTGTTTATTGATTTGTTTAAAAGATTTATCCCAATTCTCTTGGAGCAAATGGCTGCTTTGGAAGATGGACTGTGTGGCATTTTACCCTCCTGAGGTTCCTCCTCTCCCTAACCCCCCACCCCCCAGGTTCTACCCTCAAATCTCCAGGTATTTCAGAACCCAGAGTTGGCAACCCTACTTAAATGTTACAACTCTGAGCATTAGGGGTACTAGAGTGGGCCTGGAGTTCTCCCAGAATTTCAACTGCTCTCCTGACTGCAGAGATTAGTTCCCCTGGGGGACATGGCAGCTTTGGAAATGCAGACTCTAGGGAAACCTAAAGGCCTTTTCCCAGCACCATCCCGAAATCACCACAGTTGACAAGCCTGTTCTCTCCCCAAATAATTTCTGCTCTTAAGTGCCTTGTGGATGGAGCCACGGTGGTTAACTTGGGTCAACTTTGTAATAGAATTATTATTCAAATGATTAGAAAGTATTACGTGTGAAACATCTCATTAAGTGTTAGATTTATATTGCTCGACTGTAGCCTCTTCATTCTAGCACAAAGGAATGGAAGCAAAAGTTTCTGCGTCTTTGTTGTTCATTTGGAAAACTGTAGATCAGCAGCAGGACTCGGGTTTTTAACTAAATGACTTTTGTGTGTTGATTTATATGCGCTGGGTAAAAACTGCCTTCACCTTGGCCTTATCCAAAAAGTTTTTGAGAGACTCGAAAATGCTAAATGGCTGTGTTCTCTATGTTGTTCCTTCATAGAATCTCCTGTTGTCTGATTGCTTCTATTCCTTTTACGATCTACGCAAAGAATTTCACAACAGCTACCCTAACTCGGCCTCCGTGAAGGATCAATCTATCCAGTCTATGGCTGAATGTATCCTTGTTTATGTTTCTCTACACCTGGACTGATTTGTTAGCCTGGACTGCTACAGCTATCCCTGTCACTTCAAGGTAGTTTTAGGAATCATCAGGAACTCTATGATCAGAACTTCCTATAAGTAGAAAAGTGGCCTTATTTCTTATTTTTCTTGCTAATAAGATTGTGCCCCCCGTTGCCTCGGTTTCCCCCTGTTGATCAGCTGAGCATTGGTAGGCAAGAACTGCAATTAGCTGGAGGTCTCCCACCATAAGCGGGCACATGGGGACAAATGGGAAGACGGAGCTCTTCCGCCAGGCTTTCAAATAGGAGCAGCCACCACAGTTACCATCAATCTGGAATATCGGACTGGCCCACTCTGAGCCTCACCGGCGAACATCTGGACCGTGGGACTGATTTTAAGACCCAAAGACAGAAGGAATGCAGACACAAACCATTCATCTTAAGGTTACTCTGATTTAGCGAGCACTTTATTGTTAATATTGTTTTTAAGGGATTTTAATATTTTATTGTTTTATCTGTATCTGCCTGTTGGCAGTCTTCTGTAAGCCGCCCAGAGCCTGTTTACAGGGTGGGCGGGGTATACATGTAAATATAAATAAATAAAATAAATATTCATGATGCAAGCAATGTAGTTTCAGATGAAAATGGTATTGGGTAAGAATTGTGGGATTAATTTGTTCGCCATCTGTTTTAAAATGTGCTATTAGATTTTCATTGTTTTATCTAGTGTATGTTTTTATTTATATTGTACATCACCTAGAGCCCTGCAGTAGCAGGGATTGGGTGATTAATAAATTTAATA
>NW_015168082.1:215399-233913 GCF_001447785.1 Gekko japonicus | reverse complement strand
AAAAGGGCCTTCTTGGTCATTTTGGGGGTAATGCCGTGGGACTTCTTAAACTTGACATAGTTTAGGGCCTCCACATATCTTAATCTGGCCCTGGTTGTAGCAGGATCTTCTTTCCATACTTGTGATAAAACTCTTTTTAAAAACCCCTCAGCCAACTGCTTATTAAATAGCTTGAGATGTGCATGGCACTGCAGCTGAACACCTCTGTTGCTTGTGAAACTCCTTGTATTGTTTTCTTGAACATGACATCCAGATACTGGCTTCACGATAGATGAAACGGAGGAAGATTTTGGCGTATGGCAAGTGAAAGCCATGGTGGCCATAATTTTCAACATGCTTTCAGATACATGTGGTAAGTGAAGTCCTGGACATGTGGTAAGTGAAGTCCTGGGGGGAAAACCAGAGGGTGGAGGAGGGGCTCGTTTTCCCAAAGGTTTGAAAAAACTGGGAAATTTGGGGGAGTGCTGGAAGAGACGTTGAGATTAGTGAAATGCTTTACATGATTTTTTAATCATTCAAAATGTATTGCATGGAAACTTGAAGATCATTTTTTCCAGTTTTTCCAATGGAAGTGGACTGCTAACAGAATCTCCTGTGAAGCTTTTTTTTCTTTTCGGAATGAGTGAAATGCTTTCTAAGACAAGGTTTTCCTCAATCAACTAGCATGAAAAGGTGTGATCCCCCCCCCCCAAAAAAAAACAAACCTGGGGAATTTAGAGAAACATTGGAAACATTCCTTTGGAATATATTTTCTTCTTTTGGAATGAGTGAAGTATGCAAATATAGCACAGGGTGCAACAATTTGCAGCTCTCTCTTGCTAGAGTATTTGATATATGTACAGTTTTGCTTGTAAAAATAAGGCACTTATACTCTTGAATTCCATGAACATGGAGATTAATACAATTTTCTATGTTAACCAAGTTGTAAATAATGCGTTTTATATTGTCGAAGCAGCAAAATGGGTTTGATAGGACAGTAAATATTGTACATATTTAAATTTCCTTCCAAATGTTTTTTCCCCCTATGGCTTCAAAATTCCTGGAAACGTTTCCTTTATAGTAAGTGAAAATTCTTCTGTTGGTGTGTGATACTTTCCTGTTAGGAGCACATTCTTTGTATCAGTCAGTAAATGACATTTCCATGTTCATGATTCCATTTTACCTTTCCATCCCAGTTGCAGATCAGACGTTTACTGATCCGGAGACTGTGAAATACAAATATGAAACGGGACCCTGGTAAGTTGCTTTCTCACAGAGCAGCTATCAGACATGACAGGGGGGCCAAAGCTTCCCTTCCCCTTTCTTCTCCAATTGAAAGGGACTCTTGTTCAGACGTGCTTTAGGTGTGGAGGGTGTTGCAGGCACTCGGGTCTCGAACTGTTTATGTATTGAAAAACCGAAAATAAACTTTACCAAAAAAAAGATGTTTGAGAGCCGCAAAACATGAACAAATATTACATGTTTTTACTGGGAAATATGCAAATTTGCTTTTTAGTAACATTAAATAAGACTTCCAAAAATAATAACAAAAGCGGTAAAAGCAGATATTGATAATGATATTTATTTGCCCAATGATATTTGTTTGCTAATGATACTTAGCTTCCCCAGCTGCCCTGCCAGGAGCCGCACAATATGTGTGAAAGAGCCGCATGTGGCTCCTGAGCCACAGTTTGGCCACCCCTGAGCTAGATGAAGCCGTCATCTGTCCTGGCCGAGGCCCCTTCCTGTGGAATCCCCGTAGGGTTGCCACCCTCCAGCGGGGGCCTAGTTTTCTCCCAGAGATAGAATTCATCTCCAGCTTACAGAAATCCATTCCCCTGGAGGAAAGGGCACCTTCTGAGGGTAGACTCTGTGGAATCACATCCCTGCTGAGTGCTTTCCCAAGCTCCGCCTTCCCCAAGCTCCACCCCCAAATCTCTAGGAATTCCAATAGCTGGAGCTGCCAACCCTAGGTCAGTTGCCCCAGATTTCTTTTTACTTTCCCCCCTTATGATGGCAGAGAGGTCGTAAAGGGGGGGAAATGAGGCAGCAATTTGAAATGAGGATGCTGACGTCTCCCAACCTTTGATGCAGAAGTGAGTCTGCTTGGAAGGGAGCCACTGGGGGTGTGGATTATGGCATACCGTGAATGCTGCAGCATCCTCCTTAGCCGTGTTCTCCCGTTTATGCTTTCAGCACTGCTTCTATCCTGCCCTCCCCCAGCTTTACAAGTGATCTGGGGGCAGCCCCATATTTCTAAGACTTGTGCCTGCTGCCATTGCCATTGCATGCAGTGGGTGGGTGTTTGAACAGGGTGTGTGTGTGCACCTATCTTAAGAAGTGGCTAAGAGGACCTGGTGGGACGGAGGCAAAGTCAAAAGGTTTGCTTTTATCCTTCCCACATGTGTATCTTCTGGAGCAAATGGCTGCTTTGGGAGGTGGACTGTGTAGCATTATACCCTACCGAGGTTCCTCCTCTCCCTAAACCCCACCCTCCCAAGGTTTAGATTATATTTAATTGTTCACACAGGTTATGTCTCATAAGCACTGGAATCCCCAAAGAATTGAGTTGGCAAAAAGACCTTTCTCCTGTGTACCTAGACAGCCGCTGTCAGTCTGAAAACATAGACGGTGCTAAGCTAGTGGGCAGCTGTCGACTCGGTAGCCCTGTACACAAATTACAGTGTATGCATGTATAATCTCTGTGCAGAGTACACTTGATTTTTCTTTATACATTCACTGAGTAATTCTTGTATTACATACATTCAGCACTTGTACAGGTAAACATGTGATTTAAACCTCGTGTTTATCTAGCTACAGTATAAATATGTAGGTTTAAACCTACATTTTTTAGCCAATTTCATTTCATTTCGCCTCTTTCTTCCAAACAGATGTACATGCCTTCTCAGCTTCGTAGGCTCGCCTGTGTACTGATCATGCTCCTTCGATGTTTTATTAACATTGCCCCATTACCGTGCCAGGTTAAAAAGAGACAGCCCTATGCAAATGTGTTGGAAGTGCTTCCTGTTTCTCTTAGTGTGTCCCGTATTCTTTTCTTTCCAGTCCAGAGGGATGGGGAAATGCAGCAGTTTTATTTGCAAACTGCAGCTGGAAGTAATGTAAGCACTGCAAGACTCACCCGCCTAAGGCTGTGTTGTGGACAGTTTGGGGCTTGCTTGGTTCAAAGGGGGGGCCGCAGGAGATCGAGAGACAGCTCTGTGGTGGGGTGGCTCGGTGCATCATGGTGCCCTTTTGAGTTTCTCAGATGTCTCCTTCTTTGATTCCGGGGATCGCCACTTCTCACCTGAGCAGAAGTTGCTGATGGGAGTTCACACACTTGGCTGTTTCTCACTCTTCTTGTTGGCATTTTCCTGGCCATGTGTGGTTCATTGGGCTGGAATGACATGGGTGTGTGTGTGGTTGTAGTGATGTGGCTGTAGAGGTCATTGGCCTCTAGTAGGTTGACAACCCTCAGGTGTTTCAGAGGGACCTGTGGATTTCCAGCCATCTTTTCCCAGGCCCTACTTCCCGAGTTTGTGTGGGATGGTTTGCGGTTTTGTGCGTGTGCTTTAATCTACTGAGAAATATTGCGAGAATCAGTGATGTGGGACATTTATGGATTGGAAGATCTTCCTATGCAAATTGATTTTGGTAAATTCCTATAATGCTAACTTTCCCAGGAAATGTTTTGAAGTTGAAAACATTTTCAATACGCTAAATCATTTGGGGGTCCACATGTTTTAGTATGTTTAGTCAACAAAAACCCCACATAGTATGTGGTGGGAATTCCCATCAATGACGTTACTGATCAATTTTTAAAAATCCACAGAAAAATATAGCAGAAAAAATTGGAAAATATTCCCTTTTTGGAAGTTCATCTGCCCCACATCACTAAGTAGCATTACAAAATGCTGAAATTTGCCCTTTCGTAGAATTCTTTTCCTGGGGGAAAATTATAGCCTTGTATGCTGGTGAAAGTTTCTTCAAAAGGCATTGTTTTTCGGTCATCCAGAATGAGTTTAATAGCATCTATCTATCATAGCATCTATCTATCTTGTAGCAGTTTGTCATCACAAACAAGGATTTGCACATCACAGAAGACATTTGCTAATGGCATATATAATTTCCTTTGAACCAGTTCACACCTGCATATTCATGTGCGGCTATCATATATGAGGTCATCACCACACAACTGTCCTATGACAATGTCTAATTCTAACATAATGGATTGATTGTCTCTTAGGACAGTGTAGGGCCAAACTAAATGTACAATTTCTAATGATCCCGGTCCAGATTCCCAGAACCTGACTTGCTTCTGATTCTGAAAGAAATAGCAGAAAACAAGCAGCCATCCTGTGAGGGCATAAATTTGATGCCACCCCCTACTTGCTTCTGATTCTGAAAGAAATAGCAGGACACTGGAAACGCTCTCTCATAAAACAAGCAGCCATCCTGTGAGGGTGTAAATTTGATGCCACCCCCCGCCTCGCATCCTGCTTAACCATGTCCTATAAATTTAGCTCCTACTAGATTTTAAGTAGTTCCTACTAGGTTTAGCTCCTACTACACATCCTTTTTGTGTTTTTTAAGGCTGCCCATCCTCTGCTTTAATTTCTGGTATGCGCAGCAACTGCCAAATAGAATGCTTCACATTTCTGTCATCAGGAGATATTCCAGTGAGGCTTGTTAGCCAGGCCTTGAATTATGTCCCCATGGAGCAGCTCAGAAACGCTGGGTGGGAAAGTGGCTTGTTTTACCCTCTTTTTATTTTTTTCTTTTCACAGTAGTAAATCAGAAACAGTAGACAGTGAAACTGTAATACGTGCCAGAGGACTCCCTTGGCAGTCTTCCGACCAGGACATTGCTCGGTTTTTCAAAGGACTTAATATTGCCAAGTAAGAGTGCAAAATGTGCTGTTTCACTTTCAGGATCGACACTTGCTGTGCTTGCTTTTGTTATATGCCCGTCATATTTTCCATGAAAAATGTAGGGGCCATGGCTTAGTGGAAGAGCACATACTTTGTATGCAGAAGGTCTCTGGTTCTGTATCAGGCACCTTCCAATTAAGTGCTCTGAGGTGGCAGGTAAATATTAGCCAGTTTGGTGTAGTGGTTAAGTGCGCGGACTCTAATCTGGGAGAACCGGGTTTGATTCCCCACTCCTCCACTTGCACCTGGCTGGATGACCTTGGGCAAGCCATAGTTCTGACAAGAGCTTGAAAAAGAGCAGTTTCTGTCAAGAGCTCTCTCAGCCCCACCTCCCTCACAGGGTGTCTGTTGTGGAGAGGGGAAGGGAAAGGCGTTTGTAAGCCGCTCTGAGACTCCTTTGGGTAGTGAAGGGCGGGATATAAATCCAGTCTCTTCATTTTCTTCTTAGCCCATGTGGATCAAAATAGTAGTTCGACTTCATGGCCAGCCAGTTGCCCTGGAGGGCCAGCAAATGGGGGCATAGAGGCTGAGGCCTTCCCATGATATTGCCTCCTAGCACTGGTATCCAGAGGCTTACTGCCTCTAAGGTCCCCTGTGGTCACCATGGCTAGTAGCTTGGCAATATGCTTGAAAATATATTCTTCTTACCTTACTGTTCTTCTGCCTCAGAGGTCTTGAACAGACCAAAATCCAACCCTCGCCACAGTTAAATATTTAGTGGCTGCTAAGATAGTTTTCTGATCCTCATCTACAAAGAAAAACTGGACATAATCTATTGAGGATAAATACTTTGCTCTCAAGTCAGACCATATTTCACACTCCAATTATCTTTCTCGGGCTGGGACCCTGGAGAGGTGCTGGCCAGCTGAGTAGTAGACAGTGCTGACCTAGGTGGGTCAATTATCTGACTTGCTTTAAGACAACTTCACGTGTGTGCTTGAAGATGTGACAATCTTTACCGCCCACATATAAAGTCTGAGGCATTCTTTTTCATCCTATTTTCTCTCCACTCCCCAGAGGTGGCGTGGCTCTGTGTCTCAATGCCCAAGGAAGGCGGAACGGGGAAGCACTAGTCCGCTTTGTCAACTGGGGGGGGAGTGAGGACGGAGCAGCGGCTAGTGGGAAATGGGTCTCACATTTCCAAACTCCATCCGAATGTGCTATTGCCTGTGAATCAGCCTTCTCTTATGGCCAAGGGGAAAGCCACCCTGAGCTCTATAATGAGAGATTGTTAGATCTTTAAAGTAGCTCGGAATAGCACAGAGGAAGCGATCTGAGAATTATCTTTCTCGAGCTGGGACCCTGGAGAGGTGCTGGCCAGCTGAGGAGTAGACAGTGCTGACCTAGGTGGGTCAATTATCTGACTTGCTTTAAGACAACTTCACGTGTGTGCTTGAAGATGTGACAATCTTTACCGCCCATATATAAAGTCTGAGGCATTCTTTTTCATCCTATTTTCTCTCCACTCCCCAGAGGTGGCGTGGCTCTGTGTCTCAATGCCCAAGGAAGGCGGAACGGGGAAGCACTAGTCCGATTTGTCAACTCCGAACAGAGAGATTTGGCCCTGGAGAGACACAAGCACCACATGGGGAGCAGGTACATAGAGGTACGTTGCTGGCAAAAGGTCTGGATTAAGGTCTCTGAGGGCTGCATCCAAAAGCCAAGCCAGAGGGTTGCAAGTGACTCAACATATTTATCTGTGGGCAGCCCACGTTGTGTGTAGCTATTTTAACTATCCAGCAATAATGTTGCCTGCAGCAGCACATTGTAAAATAACCAAAATCAGCAGAAAAATACAAAGAAGTCATTGCGGTAAAAATCAAGGCATAATCTGTGTCCCCATAAAAAGCAGGCCAGACCAGAAGCAATATTACCCTATATGGCCATGAAATAGGTGGAACACCTACAATTATCCAGTAATAACATAATTAAGGAGTGATAAAGAACTCAAAATCCTGGGCAAATGAAAATGCCTAAAAAGCCAGATGGATGGGTGAATAATTAACAGGTAAGAAGAAGAATAGATGTCAGGTGAACTTTCAGGGGAGCAGTTGTCTCCAAATAAGGTGCCACCACTAAAAAGCACAGTCTCTGATGGCCACCTGCCTCCCTTCCAGGGAGTTTAGGATGAAGATCTGAACTGGTAAAAAGGACAGCAAGGGAGGAGGCTGTTCTTCAGGTACCCAGGTCCTATGTTGGAAGAAAGGCAGGGTCTAAATGCAAGAAGCAATCACCCGTATCCAGAAAGGAATATTCAGAAGTGGTGTTACATTTGTATTTGGGTTTAATAAAACGAATAGTCAAGCTAACAGTGTTTGCTCTTTTTCTGTTTCAGGTTTACAAAGCGACAGGGGAAGAGTTTCTAAAGATAGCTGGAGGTGAGGAGAAGTAGCATTTCATCATTGCGAATTTGCTATTCTTAACTGCATTTGATGAGCGAAACAGCTCCGTTTAAAATGCATAGCTGATTAATATGATCAGTCTGACGGCAGCTATGCAATGTAATGAGTTTTGCAAAGGAACAAGCCAAAGGCCGTCCCCGCCTTAAGGCGCTTGCATCTCAATATATTTGAGCATTTAGGTATGCCAGCTTTTGCTTGCTGAAATCAGAAACTGTAGTTTAAAAGTGGGCTCTCCATCCTTCTTTGAAAGGCTATTCAGAAACATGTAGATAACTGATTTGGATGTACAGCCAACTGTGTGTGTGTGTGCGTCACTGTGAAACAAGGAGAGAGAGGGGAGGAGGGAATCATGTGGGACTGAGGTTCAGATCTGTTATACTGCAGCCAAGCTGCTCTTTAACTTGGCAGAGGATATAAATGAAATGAGATATGTCTCTGTGTCAAAAAAGCATTTTTGAAATAATTCACCCAGAATGACCTTTGTGGATCCCCCACAAATTCTGCCTTGTTTTCATTCTCCTAGCTGAGAGGGCAAGTAATTGAATTCTCCCCATGCTTTTTCTAACAAGGTACCTCCAATGAAGTAGCCCAGTTCCTATCCAAGGAGAATCAGGTCATCATCCGGATGCGAGGGCTTCCGTTCACAGCCACCCCTGAGGACGTCTTGGGCTTCCTGGGGCCTGAGTGCCCTGTCACGGGCGGGAAGGAGGGGCTTCTCTTTGTCAAGTACCCGGATGGCAGGCCCACGGGCGACGCCTTTGTCCTGTTTGCCTGTGAAGAGTATGCACAGAATGCACTTAAAAAGCACAAGGAGATTCTTGGCAAGCGCTACATTGAACTCTTCAGGAGCACAGCGGCTGAAGTCCAGCAGGTTGTAACCATTTGGGTCTTTTTCACACATTGTTTCTTGCTTGTCATTTGTGGGTAGTTGCCACAGGGGACTTGAGTGTAGATCAAAGCGTATCCTGGCATTTAAGGGCAGGTTCCGCCTGTAAAGCAAAGAGCCCATTCACAACTTGTGAGCTTGTGGCTACCAGTTCCAGGTCAATTGGCCAAAGAGTTTTCGGAACAGTCGGTTGTGGACCATGGCTGTCTCTCAGTTGGGTTTTGCGAAACAATTCCAGTAATGCTGTGAAACTACCCTGAGGGTCGAATCAAATGAGATGCTGATACTTCTGTGATCTGCAACCTGTATGTTTCCCCAGCAGGGCGAATACCGACTCCCTGGCTCTGTTTAAGTGATGCTTACATCCTCTCACTGGGCTCTCAATCAGAATTGGGCTGCTGTGTGCTTAATAATTGCATTAACTATTATTTCCCCCAAAAAAAACCCCAACAACAACCCTGGGTGGTGCAGCCATGGAACTTCATTCATCCTGTCTGGTTTGGCCTTGGGATCTCTGAGGTTCTACTGTTAGAAAAGAGGAGCCTTGATTCTCAGTGGCTGATGTAGCCAGTGGCAGAGGGCCCATTTTGGCTCAGAGTGCATCCTTTCACATTGTCCCATGGAAAGGAATGCTACCTATTCATTCCTATGAAGGAAACAGCGCTGGAGTAGGAAGGCCATGACTTTTATCCTCTCCTTCTTGTGCCATGGTAAGCTTGGAGCCAGGGAGGAGAGCAGGGGATTTTCTCTGGCTTCACTCTGTGCTTTGGAAATGCACATGGGGCCTCTGGCGCTCAGCATGAGTTTAGAAATCGGCCCCTACTGCTCCCCCTAAAGATGGAGGAAGGACGTGGTTGTGGTGGCCATAAACTCAGGCCAGCCCAAAGTCTGTTCCTCTGAAAAATGAAGTCTTGATGTTGGGATGCACTTGCAGTGAGGGTGCAACTAGCTGTGACCATGCCTGGCAAGGGTGAAGTTTGGGAAGGGGGCTCAGCAGAGATGTGATACCCGAGAGTCCACACTCTGAAGCTTCCATTTTCTCCAGAGGAACTGAGCCCTGTTGTCTGGAGGTCAGTCGTAATTCTGGGAGTTCTCCAGACCCCACCTGGAGGCTGGCAACCCTATGTGGCAGGCAGACACCTGCACATGGGTCCTTGGACATGAGCCAGTGGGTAAAGGGATGTAGTGCCACTGAGTTGCCACCCTCACCCCCCCCCCATCCTGTTGTGGCTTGGAGGGCCTCTTTCCCCACAAATGCCCAAGATGGTCATTTTGCTGACCTGTAATAATTATTATGAATTGCTTTTGGTTAAAAGCTTCCGTGGTGCTATTGAGGAGTAGACTGTTCCTGTTTGTTTCCCTGTGCCTGAAAAGGTGGCTTCTCTGTCCCCACAGCTCCACAGGAATGGAGTGTTGTGCTTTTTGCTTTGCCCCATGCAGATGCCCAGTTATCGTCACTAATAAAAAGCTCTTCCTCCTACTGGTCAGGGAGGGGTCATGGTTCAGCGTTAGAGCATCCGCTTAGCATCTGAAAGGTCCCAAGTTCAATCCCCAACATCTCCCAGTTAAAAGGATCAGATAGCAGGGGGTGTGAAAGACTTCTGCCTGGAGTCAGAATAGACAAGGATGGCTTTGATAGGCCAGGGTCACAACTGGGTATAAGGCAACTTCATCATTGTTCCCATGTGTCTGCTCAGTCTACCTAACAGGAAAGCCAATTTTGTAGTCCATCCGTAGCCTCCGAAGCAGCCATTTTTTCCAGGGAAACTGATCCTGGTCATCTGCAGAGCAATTGTTATAGCAAGATATCTTTAGGTGCCACCTGGAGGTTGGCATCCCCACATCCACATGTGAAACCACATACATCCTACCTGTACATGTGTACATCTCTTTGTAAGAAAGAGCCAGTGGACATTCACTTTAGAAATGAAATGAAACTGAGGACTAGTACCTGAACAAATGTAGGGTTTCAGTCACACATTCAGATGTACATGGGTTGACTGTCACATGAGAATTAGGGTCACCAGCCCTGCCCCCAACAGCCATGACGTCCCCAATGTGAGGACGTCACGCGATGACGCTCTGGTATTTTTGCCAAAAATCTACGGTAATCACAGAGTTTTGCCCAAAATACCAGACTGTTACTGTGCAACATCCCCATCATGATGACATCACTTCCGTGTAATGTCATCACGTCAGGGACATCGAGCGGGGCGACATCACCCTGCCCCCCCCACACTCCCAGAATGCTTTCTCCCACCCACCCCGCCAGTGAGCAGGTGAGACCTGGCAAATGTAGAATTACTCAATGCATGTACAGAGAACTATCAAGTGTCACTGTACACAGATTGAATGTACATTCATTGTAAACTTGTGAACGGGATTTGTGGGGAGGGTGGAAGAGATTGTAGCTTTCTTGGGCTGAAGCTTCCCAAACGGATAAGCTGCAGGTCAAGCGGGCGTGTGTGACTGCTTCCACTGCGCTTGCCCCTGTTAATCACCGGCCTTCCCTCTCCCCCCTCCCTGGCTCCCTCTCCCTCATCCTCTGTAATTAGTTTTTGAACAATGGGTCCCCACGGGCAGCCGCTCTGCCTCCAATTATCTCTGTCTGGTTTCTGTCTGTTGGGAGGGACAGGGCAGGGCACTGCTGCAGAGAAAATCCCCCGGGGACCTGGAAGGCACAGCTAGAGGCAGAAGAGAAGGCAACAGGAGATGTCCCTGAGCTTGTTGTTTATTATTAGATGGGGGGAGGTCCCTTTGTCTGGAAGCAGGAGCTGGTTCTCTGTTGTTTCTAAAGAATTGGTAGTGATGCTTTGTCACTACCAGTTCTCGTAGGGGTGCCAACCTCCTGGTGGGGCCTGGAGGTCTTGTGGAATTACAACTGATCTGCAGATCACAGGCATCAGTTCCCTCAGAGAAAAATGGTTGCTTTGGAGGATGGAATGTGGAGTTTCCATTAAAAAACAGGCAGCCGTGTTGCTCTGTGTGTTCTACTAAGACCAAAAACACAAATCCATCACACATTGTGTATTGCGCTGTTTTAGCTTTAGTTAAAAAAAAAAATTGTGTGGCGTTTCAGTGTTGCCAAGACCAAAATAGCACAGCAGTGTGCCAAGTGCGTTGATGTGTTTGTGGTTTGGGTCTTAATAAAAAAGAGCTGTGTGGATTTTGAATGTTGCTCAGACCAACCAAAATAATAACACAACCCACATTTTGCATACTGTGTTGCGTTGTTCTGAGGTAGTCTTAATGAAAGGTCTCATGTGGCTCTTTGTTCTTGGATTTTCCTTCTGGGTTTTGTTAACACAAAGTGGGTTATCTGAGAGTGCTGATCCAGGAAGTGGTTCTAGTTAGCATTGAGGTGGGATTGTGGGACCTCTTCTGGAACCTCTTTGACAGAATTATTTTTAAAATGTTTAAAAGTTCACGAGTTTTCAGTATACAGATCAAAAACTTCATCTCCCTCTTGAGAGTTCTGGCACCTCTTTTCCAAAAAAACAATAAAAGTCCATTTTGTATTTAATCTCGTGCTGGCCTCTGTAATAAATAATTCAGTTCAGTGAATCAAGGGCTGATGTCATGTGGGTTGGAGGTGTGGGGATAGCCAGCCACTGAGCATGGTGCAACTCCTCACACAAGCGGAGCCTCCTCCGTCCCCAACTTTCCAGGGATTTCCCAACCCGGAGCTGGCAACCTTATTTATCTCCCCCTACAGGGGCTGTGGTAGCTCAAGTGGTTAAGCTACTGAGCTGCAGACTGGAAGGTCTGTAGTTCAGCAGTTTGAGACCCGAGTGCCGCATGACGGAGTGAGCTCCCATTTCTGATCCCAGCTCCTGCCAACCTAGCAGTTCGAAAGCAAGAAATTGCAAGTAGATAAATAGGTACTGATTCGGTGGGAAGGTAACAGTGTTCGTGCACCTCGGCATCTAGTCATGCCGGCCACATGACCATGGAAACGTCTTTGGACAGCGCTGGCTCTTCGGCTTGGAAACAGAGATGAGCACCGCGTCCCTAGAGTCGGATTTGACTGGCTTTCGAGCAAAGGAAACCTTTACCTTTATCTTTACAGTTTCTCACAGGGTCTCATTCTACTCCCCCTCTAGCTTTCTTTCGAGCAGGAACTCCTGGACTACAGTTGGGGAACTGCTCTCTATCCTAAGCCCAACTGTTAAAAAATTCAACTCCTCCATTGGGCTTTGGATTAATTTGCTTTTTACCAGCAAGTCTGAAGGCTGCTTTATATGACGGCTTTAGCATCTTGGGCAGCTGGTTTTATTTCAGTTCGGTTTATACGGCTCATCACATCCTGAGAATTTATGGCAGGAACTGCCACTCCTTATGAAAGACAGATTTATTTGTCCTTGAAAATATAATTATTCCTTTTCTATTATTTTAAAATTGTTAGCCCACAAGCGGTTTGGGAACCTGTGGGGCAGGTAAGCAACAATATAAAATCTAATAACGACAAAATCCAGGGCAGTTTAAAAAATGTTTTAGAACATGAGAGCCAAACAAGCTTCCTGCTGTCAAATCAGTGGAACGCAGCTAAAACAAAAATCCGTTCTTGAAGTGTGCATGTTTGGGGACCAATGACACACAGAAATGGAATGGGTCAACACTGTTGGCAAAATGCCTGTGCAAACAGCATTGGTTTACCTGGTGCCTGAAATGAGGAAGGCCAGGTACCAGGAGAGCAGCCATGGAGAAGGGCCTGGGGTTGCCAGATCCAGGTTGGGAAACTCCTGGAGATTTGGGGATGGAGCCTGGGGAGGACAGGGACCTCAGTGGGGGTACAGTGCCACAGAGTCCACCCTCCAAAGCATCCATTTTCTACAGAGGAACTGAACTTTTTGTAGCCTGAAGATGAGTTGTAATTCCAGGGGATCCCCGGGTCCCACCTGAAGGCTGGCATCCCAAAGATGACTCACTAGGAAAAAGGGTTCTTTCTGGTTCTTCACCTTCTAAGTGAAATGAAATAGAGATAAATAGGATTGGCTTTCAAATTGTCCATTGGGATCTACAGATCTATATGTATATAAAATAGGCCAATTGCAAATGACTTGTAGTGGGCACTTGTCCCTGCTTTCTGACCATTCTCTGGATGTGTTCTGACTGCAGGTCCCATCCTGCGAAAACTGATGTTTTCTCTTTCTTTCTCTCTCTCTCTCCCCTCCACCCTCAACCCCTTTGCCAACAGGTCCTTAACAGATACATGTCAACACCTCTGATTCCCACACTCCCTGCTCCCATAATTCCTGTCATACCACCTCCTTACACCATCGCTGCTGGAAGCATGCGAGACTGTGTCCGACTCCGAGGCCTGCCATATACCGCTGGAATCGATGACATCCTGGAGTTCATGGGAGACGCCACTGCGGATATCAAGCCACACGGAGTCCACATGGTCCTTAATCAGCAAGTATGGGAGCTCAAACAAGATGATGCAGTAAAGAATAGAGCAGGGTGACTGGAATTTGGCCTTCTGAAAAATAATCCATCTCCCAAACAGTGTTCCCTCTAAGCTGAGTTAGTGTGAGCTAGCTCATAATTTTTTAGCCTCTGGTTCACACATTTTTGTCTTAGCTCAGGAAGGATGGCTCCAGAGCAAACTATGCATTAGCCAAATCGCTCGCTAACAACTTGAATGCCAGTAGTTCACAAAGTAGAATTTTTGCTCACAAGACTCCACAGTTTGGAGGGAGCATTGCTCCCAAACTTCCCTTTAAGGACAGATTGCTAATAAAAACTAGGGCTTTATTAGGACCCTTTCTATTTGGATTTATGTCTTTATTTATATCTGACTTTTCTCCCCAACGGGAACCCAAAGCGGCTTCTCTGACAATAACAAACCTGTGAGATTGGTTGATCTGAGAGAATGGGAGTAAGGATTCGCACTCAGGATTCCCAGGATCCTTACCCAACACTTTATCCACTACACTGTGCCCATTCTCTCTTTGGTCAGCCCTGTAACTCTCATTGCTGAGCTTGTGTCTCAGCAGTGGCAAAGTACTGGGTTTTAGGTCTGTAGGCAGCTTGTGGGGCTTGAACCAGGAACCTTGTGTGCGGCAAACACTAGTTCCCTACTCCTTGTGACCACGCACTGGTCAAAGGAGCTACTGCAGGCAGCTCAATCCAGGTGCAGAATGTTTGTGGTCCTTGAAATTGGATCACTCTGAAGAACCAGTTTTGTGCCTGTTCCCAGGTCGGTGCTGCTGTCTCAGTCTAGGAAACTTTGTTGTTGAGGGAAGCCACTAGGCTGTCTGTCTGTGCATCTTGTTTGGTCTCCACCCAGTTACTTGCCAGCCCTTAAGTCATTGGGTAATGAGACGTCGCATGTCCTTGGACCTGGGTGTTTGATGCATTATCACACAGTCTTTGCCTGTGTGGAGTACCGGGGCCATAGGCTGGTAGAAATTATGGGAATTCTTGTGAGGCATATTACACAGATGGCCTGGCCAATCTGGAGAAATTATGGGAATTCTTGTGAGGCATATTACACAGATGGCCTGGCCAGTCTGGGGTGCAACCCCAGAGGTTAAGCATTTAAATTCTTTTTTTTTATCACTCTCAGATTAGGCAACTGACAGGAGACCTCCAGGGGGGAGAGGGCTAGCTGGCAAAGCCATGACGTTGTCTGTTAACACAGTGACATCACTTCTGGTTTGAGCCACAAGTGATGTCATTGCGTAGGGGGAACTGCAGTAGCGTTCTTCCCAAACTCTGTTGTTCAACCATAAAACCATAAAGTTTTGGGTGAATGCTAGAGCATCGCCCAATGTGATGCTGTCCCTTCCTGGCATTTCTGGGAACACTGATTGCCTCCCATTTTCTCTAGAATTTTTCCCTTGTTGCCTGTCTGCATGGTGGCAGAGAGAGCTGCCATGGGGCAGGAGGACTCCCTCTGAAGCAGAATACCTGGCATCCCTGCCTCTGATTCTGACCACATGGGTGATCCGAATGCTCATTAACTAGATAAAAACTCCCATTTGAAAAACAAGCATCAAAAGTGATTGGAGTGGAGAAAGAAACAGATAGACAAAGCAGGGTATCTTTATTTCATACATTGCTCTCCCAGCTTTGTACACAAATGCAGTCAAGATAGTGTATAGAAACATATCCCTTTGTGTAAGGTTTTACGTATTGAAAAATAGATCTGAAACATAGCAGTGAGCAGAAACCAAAGCAGTAAGGTAAAGCAATTCATGTTCTCTGAGCACAGAAATTATATCTACACCGACATGTCTGCATCTCAAGTCAAAGACCAGCATCCACTTATTAAGCACCAAAATCACAAGAGAGCAGTACCATCTTCACCTGGTACTGAGAAGGTAATAAGGCAAGTGTTAGGCTGACCTCCTTGGGTGAAGGATTGGGTTACCGGGGCTCTTGATAGAGTACGAGAGCCAGGCCTCTGCCCCAGCGAGGTTGCAATCAAAGGAAACAACAAAGGGAGTGGAAGGAGATAGGGTTAGGGGAGCAGTGAAGTGGGGAATAATCTGCCCTAGTGCAGGTGTGCTTAGACTTGGAAGACTTGGTTCAGATCCTTGCTTAGTCATGAAGGTCACTGGGTAGCCTTGGGGCAGTTGCTCGCTCGCTCTTGGCTAAACCTACCTCACAAGCTGTTGAGAAGATACAAGAATCATGTATGGTGCCCTGAGCTCTCTGGAGGATGGGTAGAGTGAAAAATTTGACTGATAGTGGTGTTAGGATTACAAGCTCATTCTGGGACTCCTGCCTCCATTTCTGCAATTCCCGTTTCTGTTCTTCAGGGCCGGCCGTCTGGCGATGCTTTTATCCAGATGAAATCTTCAGACCGGGCTTTCCTGGTGGCTCAGAAGTGCCACAAGAAGATGATGAAGGACCGTTACGTGGAAGTCTTCCAGTGTTCAGGAGAGGAGATGAATTTTGTTTTAATGGGTGGCACTTTAAATCGTAGTGGCTTGTCTCCACCCCCGTGTAAGTTACCATGTAAGTCTCCGGTTCTTCCGCTCTCTCTGCTGCTAACACCTTCGTGCCTGGTAGGTGCTGATGCACTGTGGTCCCCTTGCCCCTCTTTTGCGATGATCCGTAATCGTCCCCCTGGGTTTGGATGGAATTGGTTGCTTGAGCAACCGCTGGTGTGATTGGAAGCGCTTTTTATTAAGGGCGAATCAGTGCTCCAGGCAGGGCAGGGGGCACCCGCTGATTTCTCCCTGGCTTACCAGTTAATTCAGATTAATGCTTGCAGCCCTCATCTTCACTGTTTTCAAGGATAGAGAAGTAGAGTTGTCCTGTGCGCACGCACACAAGTTCTCATATTATCACTCACTCTGCTTCTGTTTTGGGTAAACCCACCCCCCAGTTCTGCAGTAAACTTCACCTGCTTGGCTATGGATTTTTAATTTTTGCTCTAATGGGAAATGCCTGTCTTTTGGGGATTGCTTGTTGTCCAAGGCGGCATCTCCTGAGACAAATGCTACCAGATCGAGAAAAGAATAATGAAACCAGATTGATTTTTTTGCCATCTTGTTGTCAGTTTCATTGTGCACTGAATGACAAAATCTCTGGTTTTGGGGGTAGACTATAAAAGAGTGGTTTGAGAGCTGGACTTTTACAGCAGACCCCAGTCTTCCACTCTTGATTATCTATTTATCAGCTGTGTTTAAGGGATGCAACACTTAAAAGTGAGGAGGAAGAGCCTCTCAAAGAGGATGTACTTCCTGTTGCTGGGGTAGCGGTTGCTGTGCAGACATCACAGTCACTGTCCTGGCAGAGCTGATCCTGCTGAGACAGCTGTTGATACCTCCATTGCCTTCATTTAAATCATCCTCTGGAGACAGAGTAAATGCAAAATAAATAGCAAGAGGACAGACCAGATCTTGTAACTAAATTAGTTGGAAGTTCTCTTTTAAAAGATGCTTGCATGTCGCTTGGGCTACTAGCAGAAAGAGTCCACTCTTGTTAAAGTTACAACCATGAGGTCTAGAAACCTGGCCCCATGAACAGAGTTTTGCTTAAGCTTAAGTCAGTGGCAGAACAATAAATCAAGCTGCAGTCATTTGCAGAAGCAGCAACAAGATCAAAGGCTTGCAAGTAAACTTTCCCCCCTATTCTGGTAGCTAAAAGAATGTCAGGTTGACTTCTTGAAATCTGCATGGAGTTCCACCGCTGGAAAAGCCCCTGGTCTCCACCCCATCACTCTTCGGCTAATTTCTGAGAGTGGGATACCCACAGAAGAACCTCAGGAGGGATAGCTCAGGTGAAGCAGCTTAGTATGCAGAGGTGGAACTCTTACTTTCTAATCCACGTGCCCCTCCCCTACCACAGTTCTGAACAAAACCCATCGGTGCTGAGGCTCCTGGCTAGGACTCCAAATTGATAACTGGGGAGGGGCAACACTAATCTGGTTGAGGAGGGGGCTTCCGTCCACCTGCATTCTCTTTAAGGCTGCACCCACAAGTCCTCGGCTCTTGCACTGTTATAGCCATAATTTGTGGCTGGGTGGTCCAGTCTACCCAGGAAGATCCCGTTCCATATGAGAGTGTTGAGCCATTTCCAGCAATGTGTGGCCGATGCCCTTGCTTGTGACCTGCTGCTGTGATGAAACAAATAACACCCCCCCCCCAAAAAAAGGCACAAGCCTTGCTAACTTTCTGGGTGTCCTTTCTCCTTTTCTTTCTCCACTGTGCTGTGACTTCTCCTTAGGTCTTTCACCACCAGCCTACACCGCTTTCCAGACGGCGGCAGCAGCCATGATCCCAGCAGAAGCAGCAATATACCAGTCGCAAGCGCTCTTACCCCCCAGCAGGACTCAACAGGCTTCAGCTGCTGCTGCCGCCGCTGCTGCCGCCGCCACTCCAGCTGTTACTTACTACCCGGCTCAGGCTGCTCAACTTTATATGAACTACACAGCTTACTATCCCAGGTAATACCCGGTTGCCCTGACCCAGAGAGCCCAGGCTAGCCCGGTCTTGTTAGATCTTGGGAGCTAAGCAGGGTCGACCCTGGCAAGTGTTTGGATGGGAGACCCCCAAGGAATACCAGGGTCGTCGTGACACAGAGGCAGGCAATGGCAAACCACCTCTGAACGACTCTTGCCATGAAAACCCTGTGGGGACACCATAAGTCATATATGTAATTCTGTATAAGGAAGAAACGTATGTAAAACTATAAAATAATTTTTTTTTTTTTTAAGTCAGCGGTGACTTAACAGCAAAAAAGAACACAACACACACACACACCCAAGTTAGGATTCTTTGGCTGGGGCCCAGGGGTCCTTTCCTGCAGGAGCGCACAGGAGTGGAGCTCCGGCACTAAAGAGCCCAGGGGGCGGGCACATG
>NW_015168082.1:208712-215279 GCF_001447785.1 Gekko japonicus | reverse complement strand
GTTATGCTAATGAGTTATGCTAATGAGCTCCTGCACCTCTTTGTCTATGAATTGACCCCTGGGCTGGGCTAATAACTTTTCTGCACTGAAATGGTTGATCAAAAGCTGGCAACTAGTGCAGGTCCTGAGAGCATCACCCAACTTTCTTTTTTTAAAAAAAGAGTTAAGTTCCTAGTCCTCATGGGTTTTTGGATGAAAATGTGGGTGTTGCTCCACCTTCCTGCTGCTTCAGGACTTCCATTCTCCCCAAGCCACACACAGAGCTCTGTTAAGTTTGCCTCTTTTTTCTTCGATCTCCGTTGATCGCCCCGCTGTCACAATGTAGATCTTAATCACCTTGCAGTAGTGCCTTATTGTCTTGTTGAAAGCCCCTTTGTATGTTGATGGTACTATGTAAATAATAATCGTAATATAAACTAAACTGGCCTATTTAAGTTATATGAACATTGCACATTTCCTCTTATTTTGTATAATTAATCTTTCCGGCCGTTCTGGGACATTATGAGGGAGCACTGAAGCCCGCTATGCCAGAAGTGACATCATCACGCCAGGGATGTTGCATGGCAACACTCTAGCGTTTGGGCCAAAACTCTATGGCAACCCACCCTCTCCCAGAAGGCTCCCTCCCACCCCCCGCCAGCACAATTGGACCTGGCGACCAGGGCTCTAGTCGGGGGGGAGCTCTCAGGTACGGAGCTCCGGAAGAGAACCTCTAGGGGGGCGGGGTGGTCACGTGGTGAAGCCCCGCCCCTTCTTTACCCCGCCCTCTGCTTCGATCCTCATTCCGTTTGGGAATGAGGATGAAGCAGGAGGGTAAGTAGCCGGGCCTTCTGACACACTTCCGGTGATGTCAGGGGGTGTGGCCTTCTGTCACTTCCGGTGATGTCAGGGGGCGTGGCATATGCAAATAAGTTATGCTAATGAGTTATGCTAATGAGCTCCGGCAGCTCTTTTTCTACAACAAGACCCCTGCTGGCGACCCTAAGAGACTACTAGAACTAGAGAAAGTCACCCGTGTCAGTGAGCTCTGCAGCCAGGCTCGGGAAGCTCTGTCACGCAAGGTGTTCACTTCCGCCTGCATAAAAATTCTGGATCCAGTTTTGTGAAGTTCCCAGGTAACATACAGTAAATGGATTTCAGGCCTGAAGTGTGGTCTGAGTGTGTGGCAAAGCAATTGGCTGCTTCCCTTCATAACCAGTGAACTAGGCTTGCCAGCTCCGGGTTAGGGAAGTCCTGGAGATTTGGGGATGGGCAGGGGATGGGGGAGGGGTGGCACCTCCGCATAATGCCACGGAGCCCACCCTCCCAAGCAGCCATTTTCTTCAGAGGATCTGATCTCTGCAGTCTGGAGATCGGTTGTCATTCCAGGAGGTCTCCAGGTCCCACCTGGAACCTGGCAACCCTATCTGGTAACAAGGATTACTCAG
Organism: Gekko japonicus; assembly: GCF_001447785.1. Classification (NCBI taxonomy): domain Eukaryota; kingdom Metazoa; phylum Chordata; class Lepidosauria; order Squamata; family Gekkonidae; genus Gekko; species Gekko japonicus. Next base: position 213,852 of record NW_015168082.1, on the reverse strand, counting down.
CCCAAGCTTTAACATGTAGGGAGTAACCCTGTCTTCATGGGAGAGTGTGTGCTTGGCAGGCAAAAAACTCCCTCTGCATCTCCAGATAAGACGACCTTGGAGAGCTCTTCCCCCTGGAGTGGCGCTGACTACGTGGAACAACAGTCTGACTCCCTGTATGGCAGATTTGTATGTTTCTTCATTAATAATGAAGAGGGGGCACTGCATACATGACCCCAAGTTCAATCCCCAGCAATTGCAGCCTTTATAAAAAAAAAGTTGGGAAAGCGGACTTCATAGAGCTGGTTGGAACAGATGGTGCTCGGCTTGGTGGGCTAACCGGTGGACTAGATCACATGTCAGAGGTTTATAAAATGATGAAATATTAGAACTCAAGGGCATCCAATGAAGCTGATGGACAAAGGGAAATATTTCTTTACACAGAGAATGATTAAAATGTGGAGTTTGCTGCCAGAGGACGTTGTGATGGCCACAGGAATAAACAGCTTTAAAAGGGATTGGATAGATTCATGGAGGATAGGTCTATCAGTGGCCATGGTGACTGAGGGGAACCTCCACATTCAGAGGCACTAAGCCCCTGAATCCCGGAGCCAGGAGGCAACATCAGGGGAAGGCCATGGCCTCTATGCCCCGTTGTTGGCCATCCAGAAGAACTGTGGCTCGACAGGATGCTGAACTAGAGGGACCATTGGTCTGATTTTAGCAGGGCTCGTCTTATGTTCTTACGTCACATCATACAGTCCAAGGTAGTTTGAATTGGTCCTCATTCAAAGCATTATGATTGTTTTGTGATCTGGTGGGAGAGGTTTCCACATAACATCACAGCTTGTATATGTCAGTGAGCTATTGTGTCACTTTTGAATTCAGCAGCCAGTCAGCTCTGCGTGTGTGAACTTGGAGAGCTATTCCCCCTAGAGTGGTGCTGACTATGTGGAACAACAGTCTGACTCTGCATGTGTGAACCAGCCCAATTTGGTCCTAGTGGCCTCTCCTTCTCTTTCAGCCCTCCGGTGTCCCCTACCACAGTGGGTTACATTACAGCTCCCCCAGCAGCAGTGGCAGCTGCTGCATCGGCCACGCACACTCCGATGCTACCCCAGCCTGGTGCTCTTGTCCGGATGCAGGGATTGCCCTACAACGCGGGCATGAAGGAAATCCTCAGTTTCTTCCAAGGCTATCAGGTTAGTATGAGGTCCCTCCCCTCCCCTCCCCTCCCCTCCCCTCCTTCTCTCTCTCTCAGTGGTAAACTGCAATTTGAACCTTCCAGATGTCATGGCTTTATAGGAAGGGAAGGTTTGGGTAAGAAATTTCTCCTATGCAAACTAGCAGTGGAGTCAAACAGTTGCTAGGTGACAGACGTATTGGGCTGCTGGCTAGAAGCCATTTCCTTTGCTTGGCCAGAACCGATTTAACTATGGTGACTTTGACCGATTTCCCACAAGCAGCTGCACCGCCCTCGCTCCTCCTTTCCCACTACTTGCTGCGTGGCCGCATTTTGACCCTCAGCTTCACCCGATTTCCCCCACGTCTTGTTGACCCTCAAAAATCAGGATCAAGAAGACGTGGGGGAGATTGGGCGAAGCTGCGGGTCAAAATGCGGCTGCGCAGCAAGTAGTGGGAAATTGACACTTAAAATCAGGGGAAAGGGAAGAGCGAGGGCAGAGCAGCGGCTTGTGGGAAATCGGCCTTTGTCTTTCAGCCACTGCATTTGTGAGCAAACTTTTCTGCCAATGCTGAAAGGAGACAGAAATAGTTTTTTTTTAGGGAAAGAAGTAGCTGTCACCACCCTTAGCGGCCTTTCCGATCCAGGCAAGAACTCGTTTTTCCATTCTGTCGTCCAGTCCGAAGTATGTCAAGCTTTCTTCATAGACGTACTGAGGCCTAGAGTGGTGCCACACGGTGCTGGTAGCCAGTCATGACCAATGACAGCTTTCCATTCTGTCTCTAATCTTTCCTCCAAACCATTATCCTTACTTGGGGATATCTCTGTCGATTCATCTTTAAAAAAGAAATAAAAGGTTAACACACATGGGCGTGCAGTACATTCCTGTGGGATTTGGACTTCTCTATCTTAATCTGTTCCTTAATCTCCTCAAATGGCTCTACCTTGCTCAGGAGTTTTTTTTCAAAATAAATGAATCATTAACTCATCCTATAGTGTATTCTTGAGCCTACCCACAGCTGTCTAATTGAATTAGTTTCTCACTGTTTGTCATGCAAAGAGGGGAGTTCCATCTATGGGGGGGGCTTTTGTTGCCATTGGCCAACGTTGATCGCCAGGAGATTGGAGGGCAGTTGGGGTATCCAAGAACATTGTCCTGACAAAGCCATTGTTGTGAAAAAGTTCATTGGCTCTCTTTGGATTGTCCCGTTTTCTAAGTCACAAGAGCCTCCAGCAGTGTACTGCGGATCCACGGCAGTTCTGAGGCCGTATTAGCTGTTACTAGGGTTGCCAACCTCCGTATGCAGCCTGGAGATCTCCTGGAATTACAGCTGGTCTCCGGGCAATGGAAATTGGTTCTCCTGGAGAAAGTGGCTGCTTTGGAGGATGGCTTCTGTGGCATTGCATCCCATTGAGGTCTCTCCCCTTCCCAAACCCTGCCCTCTCCAGACTTCACCCTCAAATCTTCAGGAATTTTCCAAGCCAGATTTGGGAACCGTACTGTTTACTGAGCACTTTGCACATCGGGAGGATAAACTCTGAAGCTTCCACTGTAGTGATACTGAAGCATGCTTTGGTGAGGAGAGGGAGTACCCTAAGACACCCTTGTCCCAAAATTCTACAATGTCTACTTAAAGATATGATATTAATGATGCCAAGCAGAGGTAGAGCAGGTCCCTGGTTCCGTCTCTGGTGGGAGGGCTCTTGGCCTTCAGGGCTGGGGAGATTTCTTGAGTTGAGCCCTTTGAGGACAGTTGCAGGACATCAGCGGGCTGTGTGGTCCAACGTCCTGTTCAGGACAAGTAACCCAAAATACGGGTTTAGAGTATGACTATAATTATGATCCTCTAGTTCTTCCAAGGAGCTCAATTTGATGTGCCTCTCTCCTCCCTGCACTTTTATCTTTGCTGCAGCCCTGTGCTGGCTCTTAAGACAGTAACTGTCCCAATCTTCCACTAAAGCTCATTGGGGATTGGAACTCTGCTAGCCCAGCCCACTACCTGCTGTACCACACTGTTACTGACAGTGCCCTCAAAATAATATCCTACAGAGCAGAGTTTACAATATTATCTTTCTCTTGCCTGCCAGTGTGGCAAATCTTAGGAATCGGCTGCTGAATACAATTTCTGAGTGAAAAGATGTATCGGGATGGCGGTGGTTTGCCCTCTAGAGGGATGAAAAGCTAGGTTCCACTTGAAATTAGGGTTGTCAGGGCCAGGTTGGGAAACTCCTGGAGATTTGGGGCTGGAGCCTGGGGAGGACAGGGACCTCAGTGGGGTACATTGCCACAGAGTCCACCCTCCAAAGCATCCATTTTCTTCAGGGGAATTGATCTCTGCAGTCCGGAAAAGAGCTGTAATTCTGGGAGATCCCCAGGTTAGCTTCCAATGCTCCCTCTAATCTGTGGAGTTTTGTGAGCAAAAATTCTACTTTGTGAGCTACTGGCATTAAAGTTGTGAGCAAGCAATTTGGCTGCTGCATCAATTAGTTTGCTCTGGAGCCATTCTTCCTGAGCTAAGACAAAAATGTGTGAGCCGGAGGTTAAAAAACTGTGAGCTAGCTCACACTAACTCAGCTTAGAGGGAACACTGTTGGCATCCCTACTTCAAATAGGTAAAAATTGTGGCCATCCTCAACAAATGGGACACAGTCTGGGTGGAAATCATATACCCAGTTTTAAGATTTCTTGCTTTAAATCATCCTGGAAAAGTTTGCAGTCCGCTTTGCTGCAGGACGTCTTAAGTCTTGGGTGTCCTTGTACAAAAGAAAAAGGAGTGGCTGGTCTAAGATTCTGACAGCAGGGCTGTCCTTGGGGGCGTGCTTTGTGGCTTCAGCCTTTCACATAAGTAAATATTTGCTCAGCCTGTGCTGAACTTCCGTTATCTCATCGTCCTGCCTGCAACTAAAAAGGAGCTTTATTGTGTTTAATCTTTTGGCTTTTTCGACAGACTTGATGGCCAGATGTGTTCTAAAGCCTGTAAAATGGGGTGGGGGTGAAGAAGCAACGAAGGGGGGATGCGGTGTACTGAACCCGATGGCAAAATGCCAAAGGCATTAGCAATCTCTATTTCTCCCATACCGGCACAGGAGGCCTCATTGTTGCTGACTTCACTAGGATTTCCAGGTTTCCTTTAGACTTGAACAAAGATGTCTTCTCTTCTCTGAGTTTCTTTAGAAACCTGACACCTTACATGGCCCCACAGAGTCTCATTCCTAAGCCTTGTCAGAATCCTCTCCTCGTTGCCTGTCCTGCTAGAGCTTTCTTGTGATGCCCACAAGAGAGAGAGATCCTAGTATGTCCTTTCCACCTTCCAGTGTAAAGTGGAGGATCAGGTGCAGAACTCGGTGACCCCACAAGCCTCAGCTTTGATTTCGGGAAAACAAGCTTCTAGCCCATATAGTTATCAAAAGCCATTTTTAGCAGTTACCTTGGAACATCTCAGGGCTCCACGGAGGCAGGAATACTAGCCCTAGATTTCTTTATCCATACAATCTGTCTAGCCATCATTTTCCAAAACAAAAAAAATCTTCCTGTTGCAAGGGGATTCTTCAATCCAAAAAGAAATTCTCAGTGGTTCAGCATCCCAAATATCAAACTTGCAATTAAGCATGGTAGTTGAGCAAGTGTGTGTCAATCTGTTTGCCCGCATAATTTCGTTTTGTGCATTCTTGGCACCATTTTTTTTTAAATCCAGCATTTACTGCAGAGAATATAGATTTGAGTACCATAAAAGGCATCTAGGAATAGCCCCTTCAGATGAAAGCGAAATCACATATGAATGTAATGTTGATTGACAGCTGCAGCTGAATGCATGAAGCGTCTCATGCTTGGAGTGATGTCTGCACAGACCGGCCCAGTTCAGACGGAATGCAGAACCGTGGTTTATTTTAACAGTGGTTAGTTTGTGAAACCAGGATCCAGCTCAGAGACAATCTTGGTTTGCTACAGCATATTTTAGTGTGATCCTTTCCCCCCCG
>NW_015168082.1:198871-208694 GCF_001447785.1 Gekko japonicus | reverse complement strand
GTCGTCCTGGGTTTCAGAGCAAAACAAGCCGTGATTAAGCTGAGGTGTCTATTTTTGTAAAGCACATAAAATCAATTAGAAGGTTAATTGCAGTTAACAAGCCAACTTCAGATAATTGGTTAGATGGACCACACCTAGGGTCCCTTTCACACAGCTCTATAACCCACTTTGGCTTCTGAAAGCAAACAGACTTTTAAAAAGATTTCATACACCTGTCTGTACATCTGTGTTTGCCATGGAGACTCCATACAGTCTGTGGCCCTTCAGTGAGAGCCAGTTTGGTGTAGTGGTTAGAAGTGCGGACTCTAATCTGGGAGGACCGGGTTTGAGTCCCCTCTCCTCCACATGCAGCTGCTGGTGTGACCTTGGCCCAGTCACAAGTTCTTTCGGAGCCGTTTTGTCAAGAACAGTTCTTGAAAGAGCTCTGTCAGCCCCACCTACTTTACGGGGTGTCTGTTGTGGGGAGGGGGAGGAGATTGTAAGCCGCTCTGAGGCTCCTTTAGGTAGTGAAGAGCAGGGTATAAATCCAATCTCTTCTTCATGTCTCAAGGGTGCTTTAAGTTTTCCTAGAAGGCCCCAGTGTTCGCAATATAGCATCAGTCTCCAGCTTGGGGCACTGCTAGCCAACCAGACAATGCAAGACGTCTCAGGGCTATAGCTTTTACTGCAGCCAAACAGTAGCCAGGTATTTGGTTCTGGTGCTGGGATGCAGGGCTTGCTCCCAGGGCTTAACTTTGACTCTGAACTTGAGGAAAGAAACCATAAAGGTGTGTTTGACCTGAGCATGTGCAGGGTGCCTCTCCTTTATGAAAAGAATGTTTCTTTACCTGGTGTGTGGGCATGCTTGTTCCTGCAGCCCAGAGTGGATGTGGTGGCGGCGGCAGCAGCATCCCCACATGTGTCAGGCTGCCAAAGAGGTGACATGTGGAGAGGCGAAGGTTCTGGCTCATTTGCATGGTGTCTGAGAGACCAACGTCTGCTCCTGCAATCTTGTCAAATGCACCCTGCAGAAACAGAAGGGTCCTCTGTGGCCTTGTCACGTAAGGGGCAGTCTGAGCATGGCATACTCTGATACAGTACAAAACTTTCATACTGCACACATGTGCATAATGCTCTGAATGTTGCTACCATCCCCATGGGGTGCCTTAGTACATGTGCGTGCACAATAGGAGTAGACATCTGTGGCACTGATTTGCAGGTCCCACTCACATTTGCACCATTTTCCTTACCTCGATCCCCACAAGCGCCACCCCTGCACATGCACACCAGGGGACTTTTTAAAAAATATCAGTAATGGACCGCTAACATGTTAGAATAATATATTGCAGTAATGTACTCATTCCCAGCTCACTTGCCTTTTGATCCAGTTTGCCACCAAGAAGGTAGAATTCTGGTCCGTTCGAATGTCACTTGTTTATCTGGCAGCCCTCTTCGAGAGGGAGGGTATTACGTTTTGGCTTAGTAGAAATATTACAAAGGGTGCACTTTTACTGGGTTGATGGAAGATTGGTTCTGAGCCCGCCCCATCGTGCCGTGTTGTTGTCAATGCACAATGTTCTTGGTTAGCAAAACGAGTTCCTCCGTGGTCCCATTTTCCACAGTCAGGAAATGGGGTGGGATGCTGTAGCTCTGAACGTCCTCCATAGTTCTGAAAAGCAGGAGTACAGCAAGGCCAAGCACAAGATCTTCTTTTGGTAGGGGATGTCAGTGTTGCTGCTTGGTGACGTGAAACTTGATTTAACAGGAAACACAGGGAAAGCTTATGTTGGGAAAAGTCCTTAACCCAGAGACTATTTGGAGAAGCATACCCCTGGTGTGCACTACAATAATAAGTTTGCCAACTCCCGGTTGGGAAATTCCTAGAGATTTGGCGGTGGAGTCTGGGAAGGGCAGGGTTTGGGGAGGGACCTCAGCAAAGCAAAGCAGCCATTTTCTCCAGGTGTCTGTCGTCTGGAAATCAGTTCTGGGAGATCTCCAGGCCCCACCTGGAGGTTAGACAAACGTAAAGAAACACCACGTTAGAACAAAACACACTCCACTAATATGCACTTGTGTCTTCATATATTGATTTACATACAATAGAGACCCTAGTATATCTTATACACATTCATTATAGTACAAAAACCTAAAGTACATTATATATCTACTAATAGAAAAGTCCACAGCTACAGAGACTCATTCCAATGCTGTAGACTATCTTGCTCCTGATAAGAGACTGATGAAGATTGCAACAAGTCGTAAATGCAGGAGAGATGCAGCAGGCTGTTATATTCTCCACAAAAAGTGATTCAGCAAGCCTGAGAAACGCAGCAGGTAGTTATATTTTTCACACAAAGTGATTCAGCAAGCATCAAAGCAAGCAACACGCCTCCTAGGCAAAAATTGTGTGTTTCGACAGATTCTTCTTCAGGCAGACATATTTTTCCTGGAACCAAAGCTCACAATTTTACAGTGCATAAGTCAACAAGGCTTCTCCTCCCCACACTGTCCTGATTTAGCCTTACATAGTCTGTGGTGAATACCCCCCCCCTTGCCTCCCATCTCTGGTCCCCTCATCCCTCTCTCGCTTTTTCCTTGCCTTTCCCCACCCTCCCAGCCACTCCTGCCCTTCCAGCTCCCCACAATTCCCACCAGTCAAACTGTGCCAGATGCGCCACCCCCATTTTATGAGCATTTGTGGCTGTACCCCTGTCTGGAACTTTTGCAAGATTCCTGGGACTCACCCAGGATCAAAGAGGGAGACCCTTTTTTTGTCCAAAAGATACTTCCCTTAAATCCCCACATCTGTACCCGAAGACTGCCTAAATCCTGTATTATTCCCTGCTTAGTGGACAGAGTGCCTACTTAGAAGGTCCCCAGTTTAACCCGCAACACGTCTGGCACAAACAGGCTTGCCGGTCACCATGTGGTGCCTGGAAATCTCCCGGAATTATAACTGATCTCCAGGCTACAGAGATCAGCTCCCCTAGAGAAAATGGCTGCTCTGGAAGGTGGATGTTACGGCATTAGACCACACTGAAGCCCGCCCTCCAGACTCCACCCCCAAAGCTCCAGGATTTTCCCAACTGCTTCGCAACCCCAGGCTCAAAGGACTCAGAGGCCAGTGTAGAAATATCCACGGCCAGTCTGAGTAGCAGGCTGGCTGGCCCACTGGTCTGGCTAGGGTTGCCAACCTCCAGGGGACACCTGGAGATCTCCTGCTATTACAGTTGACCTGCAGATGACCAAGATCAGTCCCCCCGAAGAGAATAGCTGCTTTGTAGGGTGGACTCTATGGCATTATGCCCTGCAGGGGTCCCTCCCCTGCCCAGACCCCAGGCTCCACCCTCAAAAGCTCCAGGTATTTCCCAAACCAGAGCAGGCAACCCTAGGTCTGAATCAGTAGAAGGCAGCTTTGTGTATTCCGGTGTCTTTGTCTTCCCTGATGCTGGCAGCTCACCCCTTTCCTCTAAGCTTGCAAGTGCTGGTCTGTGCGGCCGGCTGGTTGCGCAGAGACTGACCTTGTGTGTGTCGCACTTGTACTGTAGTATGCCCCCGATGACTACAGTGGCCTCGTGCAGCTCAACGACCAAGCCAGGAGTGTGTTACAAGCACCGAAAGAATGGGTCTGTTTGTAACTGTTTGTAACCTCCAATGAAGGTAAGCTTGGCCTGGCAGCCTTCGGGAATGAACGGAGAGGGGGCAAAATGATGGGCTTGATGGGTACATGGGGGGGGGGGTTTGATTTGTTTCCTTCCCAGCTTGCGGTGGGGACTTTGCTCGCTAACATGTCCCCTGCTTTTGTGCCATGCATGAATCGACTAATCTGGTGGTGCTGATGATTGGGGGGGGGGCTGTGTTTGCCTGCAAGGAACGGCATGTGTGGGGGCGGGTTACATGGTTGCTTGGTAATCTCTTGTTTTTGGAGAGGTACTCCTGGTTAAGCTGTCGTGATTGTATTTAACCCCCCCCCCCCTTTTCCTGGCAGTTGCCTTTAACAAGACGCTTCTGTTCCTACTGTTGGACGTAGGCCAGCCCAGGCAAAACAGTACGCATTGGGTTGAGTGGTGTTAACATTTCCAGTAATTGTGATGGCTTTCTTTCAGTTTACCATGTGAGATAGTTTTCCGTCCTGAAAACGTATATCCTTAAAGGCAAGAGTGCTTCTGAACATGTGCAGTGTGTGTTTTTGTCTCCCCCCCCTCCCGCATTGAGTTGAAACTTCCAGCTTCCGTAGCAGGTGGCACGGGGGAGGTGGGGATCTGGGCAAAAAGCAGGACCATTTAAAAAAACAAAAAACACTACTGACTCTTAAAGCCCCGCACCTGGGAAACTCGCACATAGATCACCAGTCTGAATGACTGCAAAGCAACTAGCATGAATGGATTCCAGGATCCCAAAGAGTGAGAGCTGAAGGAACTCTGTTCGTGGGTACTACTGCTGTGTAGTGCCCACATGTGTGAGACCATGATCTTACTCCCTGCTGAAGAAATAAAAAAGGAAGCCTGCCACTTTAAACTTAAAAACGACTGTGCGGTCTTGTCCAAAGCCAGGAATGTCACTCTTGAAAGAGGGCCCCGGTTTTCTGGCAGAGAAGGAAGAGCAAAGGTGCAGAGTCAGAGAGTGTTCTGTTCTGCTTCTGTTTTACCTAAATCCAAAGTCTTTAAACGGCCACTGGATGAACTAGTCCTGGCTTTTTCTGCATTTTAACTCTTTGCTTCCTCCTGGTGATTTTCCTCCTGGATTATTTTTGGGCACCCAGGTTTATGCACAGGCGGAACAAACGCCAAAGACGTCACAGTTGTTCGAGAAGAGCAAGAATGATGCCTGGCACTGCCAAGACGGCTGCAGTTCCTTTGCTGAGTGATGCAAGGGGGTGGATCTGTCTGAGCGATCTCCTGACGGGACTACAGGGATGTAGCGCTGGATCCAGATTAAATTTCCCACTAATGGAAGGGGAGGCGTAGCTTCAGCCAGTCCTCCCTTTGGGTTGCTGCAGACCCCCAATTTGCCCCTGATGCCTTCCCTGAGGGCCCCCCTGTCCCCAGGAGCAGCATTTGGAGGGAAATCAAGGAGCTGCAGTGGGAGGAGGGAGCAGGAGAGCTCTGTTCCTCTAACAAGAGTCTCTTCCATTGTGGACGTTTTACTGTGTATCCAGCACATAGTTTCCTATTCTTCCCCTTTAAATAGAACACAGCAGCTTTATACCTTTGGGGGCATACTTTATGCACACTATCTCACCCGGTGCATTGTAATGCATCTGTGTTCTGGGGCAATGCTCAGACCACAGGGATGTTGACCTGGCCTGTTGGTACACATAGCATTCCCTGTCCTGAATGGGATGTGTAACCTGAGTATACTCCAGCCCTATTAACAGTGATTGCATGTACATCTCGCATGTACATGTGTACACCTGTTTGTAAGAAAGAGCTAGCATATGTTTATTGTACAAATGAAACCTGGGACCGTACTCTGGACAAACATGGGACTCAGTTCACACACTCAGCTGTATGTGTGTGTTGAACATCACTTGAGAATCACTCAACGGGCCTATAAAGAAAAAGCAAACATACGCTCTACAGAGATTGTACAGGCGTTGGCTATAACATGCGAACACGACTCTCGTGGCTGCCCCTTTGCACAGCAAAGACCCTTAGCAGCTCTGCTGTCTGACTTGCCGTGAAACCGGCCCACCGTTGTTTCCGAGGGCAGCCAGGCTGTTCTCCAGTGGAACAACTAGACGAGTCCAGGATTTTAGGGATCTAAGCGTTGGAGAGTCAAAGCTCTGTCTGATGAAGGGAGCTCTGACTCTCAAAAGTTTATACCCTGAAGATCTTGTTGGTCTCTAAGGGGCTGCTGGACTTGAAACTATCAGCCCATCGTTGGCTGATCTTCTCACTGAGGAGCACACCACCCACCAAACTTCTGAGCCTGCAGTTCCCAAGGAGGAGGCTTAAAAACCACCCCAGCCAAGTTGGTGGAGAGCTGTTTTCACAGCCTTGGGAAAACCAGAATTCCAATATCTTATCAACTTGGAGTCATTAAAAGGCTTGTCAAAGGTCCTCTTAGTTTTTAATGTTAGGAAGCAGGTGTGTTTTACTTGGCTCTAAACCTAGGGGGTGGGGGTGGGGACTGGATAGTCTAAGAGCTGGCCCAGATTCCCCTGTCAATTGTGCCTGGATTCCATTTACCATGTAAGATAATTGATGCCCCGTCTCCATTTTGGGGATTGCCTGTCTCAGAAGTAATTGCCCAGCCTGCGAGCCCTTCCTTTGTATGTCTGTACTAGCCGCTCTTCAAAAAGTCCTACAAGGTTCCCTTTTCTTAAGCCTCTAAATGTCCACGTTTTCCCCTCAATGAATGAATTTTTTTTTGCATTCTCTTCAATGTTTATGGAGTTCCTTTTCTTTTTTTCTTCTTGCTCTTAGGTGTCTTAATACATTTTTGCAGTGTGCAACGTTCAGTCTGTCTTTGCTGTTTTAATTTCCTGATGTGTTCCCCCAGTACATTTAGCACACAATGTACAGTTGCCAACCTCCAGGTGGCACCTGGAGATCTCCTGCTACTGCACTTGATCCCCGGGTGACCAAGATCAGTTGCCCTGGCTGCTTTGGAGGGGGGATTCTATGGCCTTATACTCTGCTGAGTTCCCTCCCCTTCCTAAGCCCCACCTTTCCAGGTTCCACCCCTAAAATCTCCAGGTATTTCCCAACGCAGGCCTGGCAATCCTAGTGCTATGCTATGCTGAGTTACTCCAGTCTGAGCCCGCTGGTTTGATATCTTTCTAATTTCTCAGTCACCATGATCTAGTTTCTCTCTCTCCCTCTCTCTCTCTCTCTCTCTCTCCACTTTACCTTCCACTCTTTTTAATTTTGTTGTCTAGAGTCGCATTAGTTCCTTGTTAATCTTCTGACTTCCTCCCTCCCCACCACCCGTTTCCTTGTTTTCTGACCACCTGCTCTCTCCCTGCAGCTCCACACGGATTCCATCCTCCTGCTTTACAACTTCAGCGGGCAGCCCAGCGGAGAGGCCCTGGTCACCTTCCCCAGCCTGGACTCAGCAAAGAAAGCCGTGGCTGAGAGGAGTGGACACCTCTTGGGCAGCCACTGTGTGGAACTCTGCCTGATCTAACCAACAGACTCCTTTACGGGGAGGGACTGACTAAGAAATTGTGCCTTTTTAGGAAAGCGGTCTTCCCCCATCAAAGTGCCTTCTCCTCCTGATGTGATGGGACAAATACTCTTTCAAGTGGCTTCAAGTGGGGGAAGGAATAGGCCAGAACCCCACCACCACCACCACACACACCCCTTCCAGTGAAGTCACTTTGCAGAGAACTCACTTTGTAGAGCCACAGTGCTTGATTTCAAGAGAGTTGCCCTTATAATCTCCAGCCACTGAATTTGGAAATCATGTGACCGCACTTGAGCAGAAGCACCCATGATGAGTGCTGCTACTTATTGTCATTATTTTTAATTTTGCATATCAATTTGGAGTGGAAGATGAAGCCAACATTTCCTTCAAATTATTGATTTGTTTTGAAGCTGGACATGCCAAATAGGCCCCTGGAACTCCCCATTTTTTCTCTCTCCAGCGCACCCTGGCAAATGGTACAAATATTTTTTTATTAATGTCCCATAGCTGAAGAGCAGCTTAAGAAGCTGCATCCAAATGGAGTAATTTTCCTTTTTCTAATGAAAAACAACCCCTCTTTGTGGGGTACAATGCAAAGAAATAAAGCCATATCTGTCTCTAAACATTAAAGCTGCCAATCTGTGAACCAAACCGAACCAAAAAAATAATAATAATGCAGAATTTTAAAAATTTCACTAGGACAAGAATGGCACGTAACCACTAAGGACTAGTAAATTATATATTTTGTTTTATTTAAGCATCATAGCTCTCCGATACTATGTTAAAAGATTTTTTTTTGCTATCGTCTATGTGCATGCCATTTGTTTACAATATTAAACTATACTTTATTTGTATATTACGAAGCAGCAAGGCAACCCGAAGTCCCAGCTAGTGCATGGTTTGTTTTTTTTATGTGTGTCTGTAAGTATACATGTCTAAAGAATTTAGTTTTATGTTGTATAGTGCGTGTGTGGAAACATCTACTGTAGAAGCACTAGTGATTTTGTTTTTACTGTGCCTTTTTGATCCAAGATTTTTCTCAAATGTGCAATAACAGCAGAGGAAACCAGAAAGGAGCCAGTGTTTTTTACAAGCGGCTCTCAAGGTACCTGTGAACACAGGAAACTTTTTTTGTGTTAAAAGAGTGTACATCTCTGAGTAGTACTTAAAAATGGAAAGCCCCTGCCCTCCCCCCTCCCAAATGATGATGTATGCTTCTTTATATAACAAGAAATAAAAAAGATGCTTGAAGAAATAATGTCAGCCTTATTTTCTCACTCAGCATTTTCCTGTGAGCCCACACACTGGAAATGCAGCACAAGCTGATTTGCAGTGAAATTGTCTCTTTTTGTTTCAGAGGATAGCTGTGCTGGTTTACAGTAGACTCAAGTCCAGCAGTACTTTGGAGACCAACAAAAAATTTTCGGTATCAGCTTTCTAGATACTTGTATCCCTACTTAACAGAGAACCATTAAGAGTGACGGACTCTTATCTGAACAACCGGGTTCGATTCTGCACTTTTCCACATGAATAATAATAATACTTTCCATTTATTCATCGCTTTCCCCAGTGGGCTCAAAGCGATGTACAGTTACTCAAATATAGACAAGGGACTAACAATGTTTGTAGGGGATAGGGAAGACAACATATATTCATTTTAATTGCACACGCCGACACTGCCCGGTGTAGAAGGTCTTCCGGCTGGCTTCGTCATTTTCCGGCACGGCTGTTTGCTGGCCAGGCTCCAGGACCTGTATGTCTATAGCCACACTGCCACCGCCTGGCCGGAACGTCCATTGCAGGAGTTCTTTCTGTAGCCGGCAAGCTTGTTTCGCCTTACAAGCCTTGATCAGGACGTCCCACCGTCAGCTTTCTCAGCCCCCCCAAATGAGTCTAGTTCGCCACCTAGTGGTGCATAATAATAAAAGTGCTAGAACTTCAGCCTGCCAGGAAATCTTAGGATCTCCTGGCTATTCTACATACAATGTCATACGATAATTATTATTTTGTATAATTATTACCTATTATTATTATTATTATTACAGAGAACCATGTATGTATTTGCACCCAGGGCAGAGGGTGATGTATACAGTGAGATCTGGAAAGGAAAACAGACTTTTATGAGCAGGCCATCAGAGGAATTTGTTGTTGCTGTTCAGTCGCACAGTTGAGTCTGACTCTTCACAACCCCGTGGACCACATCATGCCAGGCCCTCCTGTCTTCCACCGACCTCCGGAATTTGCTTAATTTCATGTTCATTGCATCAATAACACTGTCTAACCATCTCATCCTTTGCTGTCCCTTTCTTCTTTTACCTTCAATCTTTCCCAGCAGCAGGGTCTTCTCCAGTGAGTGCTCCCTTCTCATTTGGTGGCCAACGTATTTGAGCTTCAGCTTCATCCAGGGAACAGTCAGGGTTGATTTCTTTTAGGACTGATTGATCTGATCTCCTTGCAAGCCAAGGGACTCTCAAGAGTCTTCTCCAGCACCATAATTCATGGCGCTCGGCCTTCTTTATGGTCCAACTCTCACAGCCATACATTACTACTTGGGAATACCATTGCTTTGACCATACGGACTTTGGTTGGCAGGGTGATGTCTCTACTTTTTATTATGCTGTCTAGGTTTGCCATAGCTTTCCTCCCAAGGAGCAGGCATCTTTTAATTTCATGGCTGCAGTCACCATCTGCAGTGATCTTGGATCCCAGAAAC
>NW_015168082.1:171572-194213 GCF_001447785.1 Gekko japonicus | reverse complement strand
TGGGCGGGGTATAAATGTAAATATAAATAAATAAATAAATAAATAAAATGATCTGAGCCAGTCAGCTCCAGGTCTTGTTTTTACTGACTGGATAGAGCTTCTCTATCTTTGACTGCAAATGATATAATCAATCTGATTTCATTATTGCCCATCTGATGATGTCCATGTGTAGAGTCGCCTCTTAGGTTGTTGGAAGAGGGTGTTCACTATGACCAGTGTGTTCTCTTGACAAAACTCTGTTAGCCTTTGCCCGGCTTCATTTTGTTCTCTGAGGCCAAACTTGTCCATTACTCCAGTTACCTTTTGACTTCTTACTTTAGCATTCCAATCCCCTATGATGATAAGAACATCTTTTTTTGTGTTAGTTCTATCAGGTGTTGTAGGTTTTCATAGAACCGGTCCATTTCAGCCTCCTCTGCATCAGTGGTTGAGGCATAGACTTGGATTACTTTGATGTTGAATGGTTTGCCTTGGATTCGGATCGAGATCATTCTGTCGTTTTTGAGATTGTATCCCATTACTGCCTTTTTCACTCTCTTGTTGACTATGAAGGCCACACCATTTTTTCTATGGGATTCTTGGCCACAGTAGTAGATATAATGGTCTTCTGAGTTAAACTTGCCCATTCCCGTCCACTTTAGTTCACTGATTCCCAAGATGTTGATGTTCAGTCTTGCCATCTCATTTTTTACCACATCCAATTTACTTTGATTCATAGATCTTACATTCCAGGTTCCTATGCAGTACTGTTCTTTGCAGCATCAGACTTTCCTTTCACCATCAGATGTATCCAAAAGCTGAGTGTCTTTTTGGCTTTGGCCCAGCCGCTTCATTCTTTCTGGGGTTACTTGTACTTGCCCTCTGCTCTTTCCCAGTAGCATATTGGACACCTTCCGACCTGAGGGGCTCATCTTCTGGCGTCATATCTTTTAGCCTTTTGTTATGGTCCATGGGGTTTTCTTGGCAAAGATACTGGAGTGGGTTGCCATTTCCTTCTCCAGTGGATCACATTTTGTCTGAGTTCTCCACTGTGGCCTGTCCATCCTGGGTGGCCCACAGCATAGCCCACAGCCTCATTGAACCACGGAAGCAGAGTCATAAATGGCATAACGAAACCAGGAGTTCAGTGGCACCTTAAAGATTAACAACATTTATTATAGCATGAACTTTTTAAAAAAACAACTTTTATTAGGATAATACACATTTACATTGCATCAACTTCAATATATATCCTTTTCTTCTACTCCCCCCCTTTCATAGGCTTCCAACAGCGTTCTCACCACCAGTTCAAATCTTAGATTCTAACATGTTTCTAATCCTTTATCACATAATTATTATTACAGCATGAACTTTTGTGAGTCACAGCTCACTTCTTCAGAAGCAGTGGAAAGAAAATTATCCTAAAAAGCATGTCATGAAGATATCCTGCCAGTAGGTGTCCCCTTTGCACTGCGTTTGGTTGGAAAGAAGGCACCAAAGTGGAACTTGAGGATTATTTTTAGGCTTGTGGCTTCTCACAATATTTGCAATGATTTTAATACCCACAGTAGTTCTGGCTCTTGCTTTAGCCATAGGTGTGTGTGGGAACAGAGATGCTGTTCCTTTGGGGAAAGTGTTCGTTTGTTTGGTTCCCTTTTGATACCAAGCCGAAGGGGGCAGGCAAAGGGAAAATGTGTTAGATTTGCAGCTGTCACCACTGGGTACCATTCAATCGTCCTGTACATTTATCCCCATGAACGTGGTCTGATGTACTATTAATTCAGGAAGCTGGTTTGGTCTGTTGCAAAAGCTGTGGATTCTTGCTTGCATGTCAAGAATTACATTGCAAATGTATTCCCGATGGGAAATGCTCTAGAGGCAGCTCTGCCTGGGCTTGGAGTCTTTGGGGTGAGAAGAAAAGGTAAAAAGGGTCCTAGTGAGCAGCTGTTGGGAAAGACCATGTTTCTGTCCTGCATCCCCAAACCACTGGGCAGCAGTTCCACTGGCCCTTCTCAGAGCCCCAGAGAGAGGTCCTGTGTCAGAAGCGGACTGACCTTGAGATGACCTAGTGATCTCATTCTTTCTGCCCTGCCCCTTCCTTCCCAAATCCAAATTTTCCAGAATCCTTTTTTTGTTTTTTATTCTGTGCATTATTGATTTTTTTTTAAATTGTATGTTTTGTTAGACATTTTGGGTCTCCACTGGGGAGGAAAATGGGATAAAAATACCAATTCTAATAACCTTTATTGGCACAACTGGGATAAAAATACACTAGATGAAATTAACAGAGAGCTCTCTATAGACTGGGGTGAATCCTCTGATTTCAGTGCCTCATCTTCTAAGGGAAGGGCTGCTGCAGGGGGAATAAATCCCCTTCGACTAGAGGAAGACTTCAAACTTTGCTTGGGGGAGATAGGATACGGGTAGGATTAGGGTTGGGAAATACCTGGAGATCTTGGGGGTGCAACCTGAAGAGGGACTTCAGTGGGGTCTAATACTATAGAGCCCACCTTCCGAAGCAGCCGTTTTCTCCAGGTGAACCATTTTCTCTGCCGCCTGGAGATCAGTTGTAATAGCGGGAGAGCTCCAGCCCCTACCTGGAGGCTGTGTGACCACAAGAGCATCACGGCAAAAGCTAAATACAGAAATCAACAGAAGCCTTGATAATCTAACCATGCTACTTCACACAAAATAGAATCAAAGTATGTAATTTAGGTAATAGCGGAACAGTGAAAATGCAAACAAAATATTTAAGGTAAAGCAACAATAAAACAACCATCAGTTACGGACCTAAGCCGTTTACAAAGTCACAAGCTATAGCCGATGTGAGATCAGTCCTTGTTCCGAGTCAGATTTCAAGTGCCAGAAGACGCATATAACACTTCAGTAGTGAAATATTAAAATCTCTCAAAGAACCGTTCGCAAAATCTTCATAGAAAAATCCCTTCAGCGTGGATGCTTTTGAGAAATGTAAAGTGATGAGAACCTCGCTTCTTCCTTTCTGATAACAGAACAAAAGCATGCCTCCGCCACAGCCAATGAGTCCTGCCGGCCTCTGCAGACCATTTCCAGCAAATCATCTTCCAGGGCTGTGCAGAATACAGTCACAAACCGTCCATAACTCTTCTCAGTTATTTCCAGAGGACATTCCTCCTACTGGAACGCTGACAAAGTTAGGTTGGCAGCCCCAGGTAGGATCCACCCCACTGTTTTTTAACCATTAGCTCCCACTTGAGGAACCCTTCCTCAGCCATTGAAGACTGTTTGTGTTCTTTGTCAAAGCACACACACCCCAGTTCCAGACCCAGGCAGCAAGGACAGGCAGGCAGTTCACCACGGGATCTTGGCCATCATCACCAAGAGGTCCCAGATGGCCACCCTGGACCACTTTCTGTATGCAGAGAGGATCCTGCTTGTGGTCACATCTGCTAAGGATCCCAAGTGAGTTGCAGAGTGTGGGGGCATAGTTATATGTTGCCCTTCCATTAAAAAAAAAACTGCAGATGACCCACACGCTGAGAATGCACGATGCAGTAATGAAGACCAGGGTACCAGCGCACATCAGAAAAGGTGGTTCAAAAGCTGGGTTTCTCTCTTCCTGTTGCAGGGTAGTAAAGTTGGCAGGTTATTTACAGTTGTGTTGGTCCCAAAAGCCAAACGTATTACTTGGGTAGTGATTTTGACAGAGTCAGGACAGGCAATAGGAAGGATGACTTTGCACAGCACAGTTAATGCACAACGTGGCGGCCACCAGCTTTGGTGGCTTGAGAAAGGGATAAATTCCTGGGGAAAAGGTCTACCTAAGTTACTGCCTAGGATGGCTTGAAGGAAGATTTCCTGTTCAGTGATGGTGAAAGCTCTGCCCTCCCAGGTACCAGGGAGCAACAAACAGAGCAGGCTGTGCTTTCTTTTGGTTTTCCGGCCACTGTGGGGCCCAAGATGGTGCAGTGGATGGACCTTTGGTGGGATGCATCACAGCTATTCTCACGCTGTGGATGCACAGTTGCTAATCTCTGAGTTAACATCACAAAACAAGAGGGATCACAGGTATCCAACAGGAAAAACACCACAAGCAAACCCTGTGATATGAACACTATGAAGAAGATTTATATAACTTTTTAGACTTTATAAAATTGCAAAAAGTTTTTTCAGCATTCTCAATTATACAATAATGTAAAAAAAAGTCCAACATAGTCTATAACTATGACAAACCTCTGAGTTAAGCCTGGAGTTCTCCTAGGATTATCAGAGATCAGTTCCTTTGGAGCAAATGGCAGCTTCAGTGGAAGGACTCTATGGCATCACACCCCCACTGAGCTCCCTCCCCTCCTCAGGCCCCACCCCCAAGCCTCCAGGAATCTCCCCAGAGGGAGTTGGCTGTCCTATGTGTGAAGTGAGGGGGAAAGCCATTGGGTGTCACCCAATTTATGGAGCAACCTCCCTGGAACACCAGCTTGCCCAGCTCCAAGGGTATCTGTCATCTTTGAGACACCAAACTGTTCTTCTCAGCCAGCCACTGGAAGGCTTAGAATGGTTCCTGTTGCTTGTGGCTGCTACTGAAATTGAAATTATACAGCATTGTGTGTGGAATAGCCAGGAGATTTCTGGAGGGACTGTTTGGCTGCCAAAGCTGTAGCTCTTTTTTGGCACCACTAGGTGGCGAGTGATGCTTAGTTTTAGGCTGAGAGTGCAGTGACTTGCCTAAAATCATCACCCAGCTGGCTTGAAGTGGGGAATCAAATCCGGCTCTCCAGATTAGAGTCTGCTGCTCTTAACCATTACACCAAACTGGCACTTTCTGTATGTTATCTAATAATAAATAAAAGCCATTGCAGTGGGTAGCAGTGTTAGTCTGCAGTAGCAGAACAGAATTTGGATCCAGCGGCATCTTTACAGACCAACACAATTTCCCAGGGTGTAAGTTTCCCTGAGTCACAGCTCACTTAGTCAGCTTCCATACCTGATGAAATGAGCTTATAGCTTGGGGAAAACTTGTTGGTCGCTTAATAGAAGCATTTCTAAAGTTCCTTCAGGATCCAAAGCACTGCTTGTAAATTATCATGGTACTCTATTGTAGTCTTACCCCCTTGACAGCAGATTAGGGAAGAGAGGGTGCCTTAAAGTGGCAAAAGAGTGGTTACCCTAAGAACACAGTCCGTGTAATGCCTTTTATGGTTAGTCTAAGGCCACTGAGTGAGTTCCAGGCAGAGCCAGAGACAGGATTTGAACTGTGGCTCTACTTTTTTTTTAATTGAAATGCTTTGTTTGCATTAGTAAGTGCCTCCTTAAAAAGTTATAGACGAAAGCGGAGATAGAAGTGTTTTTTAAATAAATACAGCATCATGGTTTGTGAGCGTCGTCTTTAAATTTCATCAGAGTTCCTCCGTGGCATTTTGCTGTAATTGCTCTGCCTCGATGGGCACAACTGACTCTTTCTGGCACAGCAAAGGGAGGGGGAGGGGAGGCACCCCCAACCTTCCTGCTCCCCCCTCCTTTTCTTGGTAAGTGCCCTGCCATTATGCTGCAGCGTGGGCACCGTTTGTTCTAATGCGCCAAGCAGCTTGTGAAATGCTTGGAAATGTCTAAATGGAGGCTGCTTTGCTGGAGCCCTGAAATAGTTATTTAATGGCTGTTGCTGGCAGGGGTGAGGCGGAGAGGTGTCAGGGGAGGCCAGGGAAAACAAGAAGCCGCTCCCTGCCTGCTTTTAATAGCTCTTTAATGAAGCCGGGAGCGAGACGAGCTCCTGGCTGGAAGCAGCGGGGAGGGAGATGGCTAGCTCGGCAGGATCCCCCTTCTCAGGAGGGAGGAGAGAAAACACAGGCCCCAGGCAGGAGCTGAGGAGGTTAGAGCTGGAGGCTGTGCCAAGAGACTTTACGAAACTTAAGAGCCAACTTCCCAGCACTTGCATGCATCCCCGTAGCAAACAACTTTTTGTTCGGGGGGCCAATGGTTTTCTCAGGGGGCCTGCCATTATATGTCTGTGCGATACTGCCATGCCATGCTCACACTTCTAAATAACAACTGAATAATAAATCCTCTGTATTTTAGTGTATTGGACGGGAGAGAGAAGAAGCAAGGCGCTGCTGAAGTGGCTTAGATCTGAAAGACCCAAGCCACTTCAGCATTGCCTTGAGCCCCTTCGTCTTGTGCGGCGGGGGAGAGAAGAAGCAAGGCGCTGCTGAAGATGCAGCATTGCCTTGAGCCCAGCCATCTAGAGTGGGGAGAGGGGAGAAGAAGCGAGTGATGGGGGGTGAGGGGCCCATAAAAACTGGGGGGGCAGGCCCCGTGGTAGCTATGGGCCCCGTGGTAGCTATGGGCCCCGTGGTAGCTATGGGCCCCGTGGTAGCTATGGGCCTGCTTGCACGGAGATACAGGAATAGCTACCTCTGTCCATTTTTTCTGCTGCACACTGAAGCTAGTTGTAGGGAAGGCAGCATGGCTCAGTACCTGGATAGGAGACCACCAAATGCTGTTGCCAACTCTGGGTTTGAACATTCCTGGAGGTCTGGGGGTGGGGTCTGGGAAGGGACCTCAACAAGATCACTTGCCAAGCCTTAACGAGACAGGGATCTGTTGAGGAATGGTGAGTGGGCATCAGCGTGGCAAATAAGGTTCAATGTGGGCAAGTGCAAAGTAATGCTCATTGGAGCCAAAAACCCTAACTATTGTCAGCTATGCTGCTATGGGGGTTGGGATGGTCAGGCAGAGTCAGTGTAATTGCTATTGCATTCCTTTCTGTGCTTCGTGCTGAAATGCTTATCTGTAACGATGTGCAGGTGGGAGTTGTGTTGTCTGCTTTTTTCCAGGGAGCCTTGACTAGAAACCGTTTGCTAGCTTCATCCCGCGCGTGGGAGGGTGCCTACGAATACCCTATATCTTATTATGTCCAAGGGGCAACTGCCATTCTTAACAGTGACTATGTTAATGCATCTATAGCTCTTCAATAAAAGTATTACCTTTCCTGAAAGCATGTACTCCGTTGTTGGCTGTGGGTTCTGACATTCTGTTAAGAATCCCTCATTCTCTATCTATGCGCCTCTCTCACAAATCGAGATGAGCGCCGCAGAGGAGAACCCTAATCTCGAGGACAAGGAGGAAGAGGAGGAGGAGGAAGACAAGGAGCCGACCCCTACCACGACTGGGGGCAGGTGATTCCCATGACACAGCCATCGGTGCCGGTGACAGCATTTGGGATGGGTACTGTCCCTAAAATAACCTCCACGTTGGTGTTCCTGACCCCCTCAGGACCAAGGCAACCACCCCGGCCGGGGTATCGACCGAGCTCCAGCTGAGGCCAATTTAACCTGGATTCTACAACAGAGATTTATATGCTGACGCAAGGGCCCCAGAGAGATAGCAGATTCGACCTGGGGTTCCCAGCAGGAAATTACCCCCCCTATGGGGCCTCCTTTGAACCGCCACCGGCCGCGTGGGTGACAGAGCGGTCGAAAGCGAGGAGTGGGCGCATGTCCCCGGATGGGGGACTGGAATTGGCCCACAGGATGGAGGCGGCTGACCAAGAGCGGCGGCAACTGCAGAGGGACATGGAAAAATCTGTTCCAGGTGATCCCGCAATTGGTAATCCAGGCCATCAGAGAAGAAAGATAAGCTCAACCGGTGGCACCGGTGGGGCTTCTGGCTCCCCCGGCTCCCCCACCACAACCCCAGTCAGGAGAAGTGCCCAGGCCAGTTCCGGGGGAGGCCCCAGTTCCAGGGCCCCGACCAGCCAGCCCAAGGGGTCCGGCAGTCCCTCGTCCGAAGGACCTCATCGAAGCCACATTCGACGGGAACCCTGAAGAGCTTGCCTACTTTGTGGTTCGAGTAATGAAATTCGTGGAAAGGTTAGGCCACCTGTTCCCAGATGACAGCAGTCGAGTAGATGTGGTGGCGGCCCGCCTGCGGAGACCTGCGGCGGCTTGGTATGTGGGCACTGCGTCCCAGCATGGATGCATGAGGCGGAGAGTGCAGAGACTCGCCTGAACACCCTGCGCTTGGACATCGCCACTGCGGGAGGCAAGCCTACCTCTACAGCTCCAAAAGGCAAACTGGCGCAGCAGTCAAAGGCTACGCAGGAGCAACACTTTGTCTGAAATGTGGGGAAAGGGGCCACTTCACGGCCGATTTCAGCGAGACCGGTCCAGGGAAGCAGGGGCCAAGCGATTAGGCAAAAGGGCGCCCTGCCACCCCCACAAAAAAGCTGACTGGGAAACTGAAATACGCCAAAGCCTTGCAAGCAACTCCTGAGAGCTTGGAACCCGACTCCAGCAAAAATGACCCTGAGTCGGCGGGAAAAGGCCAGGTCCTGCTGTGAGAGGCCCGGAGCAGCATTCAGACTGTAGCATTGAAATAATGCCTGGCCAGAAACTACCTAAGGGGCGCATTTACGCCATGGGGCCAGCGGAGAAGGATGAACTGCGCAAGTTCATAGACAAGAATCTGGCCTTCGGTTTCATCAGACCGGCCTCATCCCCCTTTGCAGCCCCGGTATTGTTCCGGAAGAAAAAAGATGGGGGGCTGAAACTCTGCACGGATTACAGGGGCTAAAATGCAATGTTGTCAACTAATGCCTATCCCATGCCATTGATCAAAGACTTATTAGCAGAAGCAGCCAAAGGAAAAGTCTTTTCTAAGTTGGATCTCCGGGATGCGTACTTTCGCATGCGCATCAGAGAGGGGGATGAACATAAGACAGCGTTCAATACCCCCCTCGGGCAATTTGAATATCGGGTGATGCCGTTTGGTCTTCAGGGCCCCCGGGAGTCTTCATGAATTTGATCAACGAGGTGTTGCACAAGCATTTGTTCAAGAGGGCCCTTGTTTACCTAGATGACATCTTACTGTACTCCCCTGACCTCCCCTCCCACATGAAATGGGTGAGAGAGGTGTTAGCCACGTTGCACAAGCACAAACTGTTTGCAAAACTGTCTAAATGAGAGTTTCATAAGACACACATTGACTTTTTGGGATCTCAGATCTCGAATAGGGGTCTGGAAATGGATCCGGGAAAGGTGCGAGATGTACTGGGGTGGGGGGTACCCCGCACCCGACACCAGCTCCAATCCTTTTTAGGATTCGCGAACTTTTACAGAAACGTTTTGGCCAATTTTGCCCAGGTCAGCTTACCCCTGACGGATTTGTTAAAAACTAAGGGGAAGGGCCCGGAGGCTACAAAGCTGGGAGCATCGCCACTGCCAGGAGGCTTTCGAACATCTCAAAGCCTTGTTCACTTCGGAACCCGTTCTTGCCCACCCAGATGAGACTAAAAAGTTCATTGTGCAAACAGATGCGTCAGATGTGGCTATGGGGGGGGGCATCCTCCAGGAGGGAGGGGATGGGTTGCTTCATCCCTTGGCATACATGTCAAGGAA
Organism: Gekko japonicus; assembly: GCF_001447785.1. Lineage (NCBI taxonomy): Eukaryota > Metazoa > Chordata > Lepidosauria > Squamata > Gekkonidae > Gekko > Gekko japonicus. The sequence continues at coordinate 184,866 of NW_015168082.1, read as the reverse complement.
GTTTAATGACACTGAACAGAACTGGTCTGTTTCAGAGATGGAGGCGGGAGCAATAAAGCTCATGCTGTCCACTTGGAGGCATTGGTTGGAGGGAGCGAGGGTCCCGTTCGAGGTGTGGACTGATTATAAGAACTTGGAAACACTCAAAACGCCTCAGTGTCTCAATGTTAAACAGCTACGCTGGGCAGATTTCTTCTCCAAATTCCAGTTCACCCTCCATCACTTCCCGGGCTCAGCTAACTCCTTGGCTGACGCCCTGTCCCGCCTACCCCAACACGATAGCCAATGGGATGTGGTTCTGGACTCGGTGTTCATGCCTTCCCAGCTGGGCGGGGCAGTGATGACACGCAGCCAAACACACTACACGACTCCACCCCCTGTGACGGTTAAACCTACTCCTTCAAACCCGAACGGGGGGGGGTGTGGAGACTTGGCACACTAAGTTCACCTCCGCTTTTTCGGAGGGCGACAGCGCAGTTCTGGAAGCGAAGGGTGGTTTTGAACTGCAGGACAATGGTTGTTGGTCCCGAGAACATAAACTGTTCGTCCCCCTCGCACTCAGGGGGGAGGTATTACAAGCAGTGCATGGCTCCAAAGTGTAGGACACCCGGGATTTGTTAAATCACTTCAAGTTTTGCAACAGCAGTTTTGGTGGCCAAAAATGTGGAAGGATTTATCCTCTTATGTCCAGTCCTGCCAAATATGTGCCATGAGCAAAGCCAGGCCGGGGAAGCCCCCAGGACTGTTACACCCGCTTCCTACTCCGAGCCGGCCCTGGGAAGTTATATCCATGGATTTTATAACTGATCTACCACCGAGTAAATTGATTACTGTGATATGGGTGGTGGTGGATTTTCTAAGCAAGCACATTTCATCCCGTTCTCCTCACTGCCCACGGCTAAAGCACTATCAAAGGCATTCCTGGTGCACGTGGTGCGATTGCACATGCTTCCCACCAAGGTGGTCTCCGACCGGGGGACCCAATTCGTTTCTCGGTTCTGGGGGGAGCTAATGAACCTGATGGGGGTGGAACGGGGCCTCAGCAGTGCTTACCACCCAGAGACTGACGGAGAGACGGAACAAGTGAATTGAACTCTGGAGCAATATCTCCATTGTTTTGCCAACTATCAACAAGATGATTGGAATGACTTATTACCCCAAGCTGAATTCTGTTATAATAATACATCTCACTCTTCTACGGGGATGTCCCCGTTCAAGGCGCTGTATGGTTATGACAGCCTGCCTGTTCCATTTCTGGAAGGGGACATGGACATGGGGCCGGGGGATGCTGCTCAGTGGTGTAAACATTTGCGTGACTCTTGGCCACTTGTGTGTAAGACATTAAATGCTGCCATGGAGGCTTATAAGGCGCAGGCTGATAAGAGAAGGATGGAGGGTTGGGCTCTGCAGCCTGGTGACTCGGTGTATGTGTCCACAAAAAATATTCAGATGTTACGCCCAAGTAGGAAATTAGGTTGGAAATACATTGGGCTGTTTAAAGTTTAAAAAGTCATCAATGATGTAGCTGTGGATCTAGACTTGCCAAAAAAAATTAGGAAATTGCATTCTGTATTTCATTTCAGCCTCCTGAAGGATTCTGGTTCCAGCCCTTGGCATCCTCTGGTACTGGTGCCCCCTCCTATCATGGTTGAGGGTGAGGAACATTATGAGATCTCTGATATCTTGGACTCTAAGATCAAAAGGAGAAAATTGATGTATTTGGTGGAATGGTTAGATTTCGGACCCCAGCACCTGGAATGGGTGGAAGTAGGGGATATTTGGGCCCCTTGACTGTTACGTCAGTTCCATCGTGACTTCCCGGACAAACCTGGCGACCTCCTGGAATGACCGGGAGATCTCCCAGAATGGGCGGGAGAAGTTGATTTTTCAAAAGGGCGGTATGTCAGCTATGCTGCCATGGGGGTTGGGATGGTCAGGCAGAGTCAATGTAATTGTTATTGCATTCCTTTCTGCGCTTCGCACTGAAATGCTTATCTGTAACGATGTGCAGGTGGGAGTTGTGTTGTCTGCTTTTTTCCAGGGAGCCGTGGGAGAAGGCGAGTTCCCAGCTTCGGCTAGAAACCGTTTGCTAGCTTCATCCTGCGCGTGGGAGGGTGCCTACGAATACCCTATATCTTATTATGTCCAAGGGGCAACTGCCATTCTTAACAGTGACTATGTTAATGCATCTATAGCTCTTCAATAAAAGTACTACCTTTCCTGAACGCGTGTACTCCGTTGTTTGCTGTGGGTTCTGACAACTATAAATAGACATAGATATTCCTCAGCCGATGTCGACAGGATTCTGGGTGCTGTTAGGCTGACCACATGCCTCTCAGACTCGTGTCCCTCCTGGCTGGTAAAAGCCAGCGGTGAGGGAATACAAGACCCCCTGGTGGACTTTAGCAACCAGTCCCTGGGTTCAAGGGTCTACCCAAAGGGGCTGAAGGAGGCTGTGGTTGTGCCGCTCTTGAAGAAACCAACTTTAGATCCTGTGGATCTGTCCAATTACCGACCAGTCTTGAATCTTTCATTTCTGGGTAAGGTAATTGAGAGAGCGGGGGCAGAACAGCTCCAGAAACTCCTAGGTGACACATCAGCATTGGACCCATTCCAGTCCAGCTTCTGCCCTGTCCACAGGATGGAGACACTGCTGGTCACCCTCACAGATGATCTCCGCAGACAGCTGGATCAAGGCAGGGCAGCTAGCATTGCTTGTATTGCTTGATCTTACAGCAGCGTTCGACATGGTTGATTACAATCTTCTGACCCACCACCTTGCCAACGTTGGAATTTGTGGGGTAGCCTTACAGTGGCTTGCCGCATTTCTCTATGGTCGGGGTCAGAGGGTGGCACTGGGAGAGAGATTGTCTACCAGGCACCCACTAGTAGGCGGGGTCCCCCAGGGGGTAATCCTCTCCCCGATGTTATTTAACAACTATATGCGCCCTCTTGCCCAACTGGTGCAAACTTTCAGGCTGGGTGTTACCAGTACATTGATGGCACTCAGCTATATCTGTCCATGGGCGGCCGACTGGATACCACTTCTGCAAATCTGGCTGAGGCTGAATCCTGGTAAGACAGAGGTTCTGTGGCTGGGTGGGAGGGACAGAGATTTGGGACGCCAACTCCCAACCCTTGATGGTGTGCCCTTAACACCGGCACCAATGATTAAGAGCCTGGGTGTGAAACTGGACACCTCCCTCTCAATGGAGGCCCAGATCACAAAGGTTGCCAGACTGGCATTTTTTCAGCTTCATCAGGTCAGGCAACTAGCTCCCTACCTATCTTGCTCCAACCTAGCCACGGTAATCCATGCAACAATCATCTCCAGAATAGACTACTGTAACTCGCTGTATGTGGGCCTACCCTTGAGACTGACCCAGAAGCTCCAACTGATCCAGAATGCGGCTGCGCGGGTTCTTACCAGGACCCCTCGCATGGCACACATTCATCCTGTGCTGCGTGAGCTGCACTGGCTTCCGGTGAAGCACTGGATCAGGTTTAAGGCCCTTAATGGTCTGGGACTCACATAGCTTCGGGACCGCCTCTCCCAGTATACCCCCAGAAGAGCTTTATGCTCAGGAGATAAGAACCTCCTGGTGGTCCCCAGCCCAAGAGAGATCCAGCTGTCCTCAACCAGAGCCAGGACTTTTTCTGCCTCGACCTCTGCCTGGCAGAACTCTCTGCCAGATAACATCTGTGCTCTGTGGAAATTGCTACCTTTCCACATGGCATGTAAGACAACAGAGATGTCCACCAGGCGTTTGGTTGAGGACAGTGACGGCTGTAACATAGTCTGGCACACACACCCCTTTCCATCTCCTCCGGTCTCCTACATCTATCAGCCTGTGGCATTTTCTGTAAACTTTTGCCATCAGACGGATTGGACTGTGTTAAATGCTTTTAGGTACTTTTATATTTTAATTCTGGAAATTTTTAGCTGTGGTTTGGGTATTGTATTGGAATTTTATCATGTTGTATGCCACTCTGAGCCCTGTCTTTCAGGGGAGGGCAGCCTAAAAGTCTAATTTAATAAATAACTAATAGGCGGGGTCCAAACTGGTGGTAACTGACCAGGAGAGAGATCTTGGAGTTGTCGTGGATAACTCACTGACGATGTCGACTCAGTGTGCAACTAAATCTATAGTGTGGCCTCATTTGGAATACTGTGTACAATTCTGGCCGCTGCACCTCAAAAAAGATATCACTTTAGACCACGGAAACGTCTTCGGACAGCGCTGGCTCTTCAGCTTTGAAATGGAGATGAGCACCGCAACCCTAGAGTCGGATTCGACTGGCTTTCGAGCAAGGGAACCTTTACCTTTTACCTTAGAAAAGGTGCAGAAAAGGGCAACTAAAATGATTAAGGGGATGGGATACCTTCCCTATGAAGAAAGGTTAAAGAGGTTAGAGCTCTTCAGCTTGGAGAGAAGATGACTGAGAAGTGACATGATAGATGTTTACAAAATTATGTATGGGATAGAGAAGGTAGAGAAAGAAGTACCTTTCTCCCATTCTCACAAGAACTCGTGTGCACTCATGAAATTAATGAGCAGCAGGCTTAGAACAGATAAAAGGAAGTACTTCTTCACCCAAAGGGTAATTAACACATGGAATTCACTGCTGCAGGAAGTGGTGGCAGCTACAAGTATAGACAGCTTCAAGCAGGGATTGGATAAACATATGGAGCAGAGGTCCATCCATGGCTATTGGCCACAAGATATGGATGGAACACTCTGTCTAGGGCAGTGATGCTCTGTATTCTTGGTGCTTGGGGGGCAACAGTGGGAGGGCTTCTGGCGTTCTGGCCCTGCTGGTGGACCTCTTGATGGCACCTGGGTTTCGCCCACTGTGTGACACAGAGTGTTGGATTGGATGGGCCACTGGGCTGATCCATCATGGCTTCTCTTATGTTCTAACGCCAGAATGCACACTTCAAAGCTCCCATTTTCTCCAGAGGAACTGCTCTCTCTCATCTGGAGATGTTATAATTCCAGGAGATGTCCAGGCTCCGGCTGGAGGTTGGCAACCCTACTGCCAAGGGAGATTTTGCAGAGGAAAGCAATGGCAGGCATCCTCAGCTTCTCACTTGCCTTAACAGCCACTGCTGAGGTATCTATACATCAGCTGTGAATTGACAGCACAAATGTACTCAAGGTAGCTTAAAGAAAAACACTAGGTAAATTTTTTTTTGAAAGTCTAGTAGTTCCTTAAAGCCAGACATTTGTTTCAGTATGAGTTTTGAAGAAGAAGGAGTTGGGTTTTATACCCTGCTTTTCTCTACCCTAAGGAGTCTCAAAGCGGCTTACAACTGCCTTCCTGTCCTCTCCCCACAACATGCAACTTGTGAGGCAGGTGGCGCTGAGACAGGTATCCTTTATGGGAGGAGGGGTTGTATTTGGGGGGCTTGTTTTATTTTGGTTTCAACTTGCAGTGTTTTAATTATTACTTCAAGACACCTTTAGCCAAGAGGAAAGGCAGAGTAAAAAATATTATAATAAATAAAGAACTAAAACTATCCAACAATGTGTAGCTGCAGAAGCTTCTAAATTGATGCTGTGGTTTGGAACACTGGCCTAGAATCTGGGTGGTCCAGGTTTGACTCCTTACTCTGCCACAGAAGCTCACCGGGTGGCTTTGGCCCAGACTCTCACACCAGCCTCACCAACCTCAGAGGACCACTGTGAGGACAGAATGAAAGAGAAGAGGACAATGTCAGCGGCTTTGTGTCCCCAACTGGGGAGAAAGGCCTTGTGTCCCCTACTGGGGAGAAAGGCCTTGTGTCCCCTACTGGGGAGAAAGGCCAGGTACAAAGTATGCAAAATCACTCGTTTTATATAGCCTGGACTTAACATTGGCAAGGATTTTTATAATTTGTTACAGTTCCAAAAGCTCTTGCAAATTAATGAAATTAAACGATTTGTTGCCCTCGTTGGCATGACTGACAAAACCTGAGAGATGAAGTGTTTTTACGGTTGTTAAAAATGCTTTAAAAATGTGTGACCAACACTTGACCCACCAACTGTCCAAATCTTTCCTTTAAATGGCGGCACGAGCAGCCCCTCCTCAATTCCCCTCTATTGCTTCACCTCCTTTCCCTGAGCCTCCCTGAGAGGCTTGGGGGTGTTTCAAATGCAGCCAGGGGACAGCCGTGAGGAGAAAAGATGTGCCCTACACAACGTGCCTCACGCCACACAAGAAAGCGGGTGACGGAAGGCCCAATATTGACAGCCCCTGTCCTGCTTTCCCCCCTGAGGCCATCAGCTAATTAACATTAGCACCACTCGCTCAGCCTTGAAAAGATGTCAAGTGGAACAGATGGCAGCATTGCCCAGGCAAAGCAAAACTGGGCCCATCCGCTGCACAAAAAAGCTCTCTTGTACACTCTCATTTTTAAAAATGCCTCTAGTTTTATTCCACCCTTCCTCCAAGCAGCTCACGACAGCCTGTGGCCATCTCTAGGATTGTTCGCCTCCATGTGAGGTCTGTGAATCTCCTCAGATTACATCTGATCTCCAGATGATAGAGACCAGTTGCCCTAGAGAAAATGGCAGCTTTGGAGGATACACTCTATGGAATTGTACCCCACTGAAATCTCTTCCCTCCCTGACCCCCCACCCAGCCTCCAGTCTCAGGTCTCCAGGAATCTCCCAACCCAGAGTTGAATTTCCAACCATCCTAGGCTGAGAGAAAGGGTCCCCCTGGCAGTTTTGTGGCTGCGTCGTTGCTAACCCAACACACTAAGCAGTGTACCACGCTAGGTGCCATGGTACCTCCAGTGGGGATGTTCAAGATGGCTGCCACAACCGCCTAATTTCAAAGTATGTTAAAGAAAACCACCAAAGAAGTCCTGTAAATGGGGTGACCCAGTTAAAGTCTCCAGAATAGTTCCTGCCCAGCTTATTTCTATAAACTGTGCCAACCTCCTCCCCTGCAGCTCTTCACACAAGCGTAGGAAAATGACCTACACTTCTAACCGACTGTCAGCAACCCTGGTTTCACTTCCAATCTCATCACAGCAGAGGAGGAGGAGGAGATTGGATTTATACCCTGTCCTTCATGACCTCAAGGAGTCTCAGAGCGGCTTACAAACTCCTTTCCCTTCCCCTCCCCACAACAGACACCGTGTGAGGTAGGTCAGGCTGAGAGAGCTCTGACAGAAACTGCTCTTTTTCAAGAACAGCTGTGCCAGAATGAAGCGGCCTTGGCCTTCACCACCCTGGGTGCAAGCTGGGGTGACCAGCTTATAAAGCCAGAATAAGGCCTACCAAGAATGAATGGGAAGTGGGTCAAACTATTTAATACACTAGAAAATTGTACATGCAAATGAAGATCAGCCATGGTGCTGGGAACTTCTGAGAGACAGCAAAGGCTGCCAGCCCCCCCCCCCGTCCACCAGCAGGGGGTGAGGGGTGGGTAAGGTGGCCAGATTCAGGTTGGGAAATTCCTGGATATTTGGGGATGGAACCTGGGGAGGACAGGGACCCTAGTGGGGTATGATGCCATAGAGTGCACCTTCTAGAGTGTCCATTTTCTCCAGGGGAACTGATCTCTGTAGTCTGGAGATAAGCTGTAATTCCAGGGGATCCCCGGGTCCCACCTGGAGGCTGGCATCTCTGACAGACAGACATCCTTACCGTAGGGAGGGATTAGGCTTCTGGGGGAAAAGAAATCCAGAGCTCTTATGGCAGAACAACGTATTAAGTACTGGGGCAAAACACCTTTTCCTCCACTTATGTGTTCTCTCAAAAACTCTAATTCAGCAGACATTTGCCAGGGATGGGAGGGGTCCAAGGTTACTGGAAAGGGGAGGGGGCTGCTCAACTCTTCTCCTCCCAATTTCCCACCCTCTGCCATCTATTTCTTTCTCCCCGCTGGGTTTATTACTGACCTCAAAGCCTCACTGGTGAGAAAAAGAGTGGATGTGTCAATAGCGCAGTGCTGCCAGAGAAAAATCAGCAAAGGGAAAATGCAGCAACCAACCCCGCCCCCCAATCGCCCCTGCAGGTGTACCCAGGTTTAGAAACCTCCTTTTGGTCTCTGCGAGCTCCTGACTCACCACTGCCTCTGTGGCTCAGTTGCCGTATAAGGTTGGAGACTCATTCCCTGCCCAGCTGTTACCACAGCAGGAGGATGTCTAAGTCAGCTGTATTTGCATACCATCATCTGCTGCCAGCCTCGGGAGGGGGGTTGTGAAAGGGGGGGGGGGGGAGAATGCTTGCGCCGCCAGACGTATGTTCGGCTGCTTCAGAGGAGCATGACTCTCGAGTGGCCAGGGAAGTAGAGAAACCACAAGGGCTTGAGCAAGCACACCAGCAGGGGCTACGAACAACAGGTGCCGTGACCAACCAGAGGGGCAAACAGCTTTGCAACGAAGCAAGCCAGGGATATAAATAGTTCCCTCAAACATTCTGTGGTTAGAAGCAAAAAAAGGAGAAGGTTTGTCTTCATAAAAAGTTCCAAGCCCCCGGTTGCTGAAAACCAGACATGGCGTTGGCTGCTGCAGCTGCACGGTGACCAAGAGAAGAGCACCCATGGGTGAGCTGCATCACTAGGGTTACCAGTTCTGTGTTGGGGGAAGCCTGGAGATTTTTGGGGTGAAGCCTAGGAAGGGGAGAGACCACAGCATGGTCCAATGCCGTAGTCCACCCTCCAAAGCAGCCATTTTCTCCAGGTAAACTGATCTTTGCAGTCTGGAGATCAGTTGTGGAAGCAGGAAGTCTCCAGGCCCCACCTGGAGACTGGCAACCATGTGTCACCTCCATTCCAGAGATCATCTGTAACTTCTAGAAAGCGTTGCTCAAGATGGTAAAAGGAACAGCCTCGGGGTGAATTAAAGGCTGGCTTGTTAGCATCCCTTTTTTAAAAGTACTTTAAAAAACTTTTTATTAACACCCCACTTTTCTCCCTCATCGAGGACACAGCATGGCCTTTCACATCATTCCCCCCTCCTCTACTTCATCCTCATGACAATCACCATATGAGGGTAGATTAGGCTGAAAGACTGTGACAGGCCCAAGGTCACCTGGCAGGCTTCCATGATTGAACGAGGGAGTCGAACCCAATCATCCCAGGTCCTAGGCCCAAATGCTCTAACCTCTACACCACACCAGTCCCCCAAAAACTATTTTGGCTCTGTTAGGCGCCTTGTAATTAGAAGATATCGCAGAGAAACCTTTCCTTCTAAGGGTGGGTTCTAAAACGCAAAACTCTAGGCCTTTCCATATTCATTTCAATATCTGTCACCAAATACAGGGGTTTGGGGACCACTGCCCTCAGCTCAAGGAGATAAGGTGTGATAGAAACATTTTAAATAAACAAATCAGGTCTATCCAGATGTGACAGATGCATAAAACACAGGTTAACGTGAATGCAGTGGTTCTCAAACTTCTTAAAGTACTGCCCATTTCTAAATTTACCAAATTTTGGAACCTGCTGCTATGCTTATTGTAATTTTCAGGAGCTGCTCACAGTCATCCTGTATTACTTTTCCCCTCCCCAACGTAAACCACAGGAGTCTCACATCTGAATAACAAGCTGTATTTCTTGGCTATCCTGTGGTGTAAACTCAGATTTGCCACCAGAACTCCCAGAGTTTTCTCTTCTAGATGACCCTGTGCTTCCTTCTCCTCCCTCCTGGCCCCACAATCCACCTACAAGCCACTCCCAGCCCCACTTTGGGGTTCTAACCCACTCTGAGAACCAGTGTTTTAATTAGTTAACACCCCAACTACATTTATTTAGACATTTATACCCCACTTTACTCCACAATGGGGGCCCAAAGTGGCTTACAACATTGTTCTCTCCTTCATTTCATCTCATAATCACTGCCCTGGGAGGTAGGCTAGACTGAGAGGAAGCAATTGGCCTAAAGTCACCCAGCAGACCTCATGGCAGAGTGGAGATTTGAACCTGGGGTCCACCAGATCCCATGCTCTAACCACTGCATCACGCTGAGCTCTCTCCTGCACTGTGTTCTCTCACCAGGTGGTCTGGTTTACACCCCCACTTTTGAGATGGAAAAACAAGCCTGGAGCTTTGTTCTTTGCCCTTTCAGTTTCCAGGCCTTGGTAACGTAGGATCCTATCATAAGGAGATGAGATTGACCAGGATGCTGAAAAATGTTCCACTTTTGATCTCTCTACATGAACACTAGTCAAGGATTGAGGGGATCTGAATACACTAAGTCCCTAGGATACAGCTTCACAACCTTTCCATTCTGCCACTGTAGGGTGTGTGGGCGGGTGTTGTGGGGGGGGGGGTATGTGGAGAAGATTAGCTTTGAGAATTTGCAGGACCAAAAGGCCTACATTATACAGAGAAAGGGAGGCACCAAACCTTAATAGCTCTCTGCTATTAAACACAGACACAGAAAAAGGGAGTCGAGACATTGGATCCATTACGCTAATTGCTGTTTCTTGAACAATCATCTATATTTTGAATTTACAGGTTTTATGGGTTTTGTAAAGGAATAATAATAAAAGACTTTCAAGGGCTCATCAGAGAAAGTATGGTTGGTGAACTCCCCTTAGCTCGATATACAATTAGGTCAACATGCATAAGCTTTTTTCGTAGGGGGCCCCCCCTCCAGATTCCAAGAGTTCTTGTCTAGCTTGTAACATTGCACACAGGACCCCCCATGCCTAAGCATTTGGCTGTATTGCCTTGGGAACTGATGTGTTATCTTTACTTACACCCCCACCTTTCTCACCAATGGGGACCCAGACTGTTTTACATTGTCCTCCTTGTCTCCATTTTATCTTCACAACAACCCTGTGAGGTAGGCTAGGCTGAGGGTGTGTGATTGGTCCAAGGTCCACCAGTAAGCTTCCATGGAAGAGCAGGTTATCTCTGGCCTGATAACATGCCTGGAATGTTAACTCAAAGGGGTTAACATTCAGTCAGTACCCCTATCAGGTCTATGGTTGGACAGGCTGCTTTCTGAGAATCCCTTTAAACCACAGAGCCCTTGAAACACAATGTTTTGCTGTCTAGTTTAGGCCTTGAAGGGCAAAGTGATTTTTGTCGCAGCTCTTCAAGTCGAGGTGACGACGCCTCCAATAAATTATGGGACTAATGACCCCGTGTGACACGACAGAAGTATGAGCCTGGGTCTGAGACAGCTCCATTCTGCAAGCTGTCAAACACAGGCACAGCTCTCAGCTTCTTCAGTTCACACAAGCCCCAGCTGAACCCACATAGGGAAAGGCACCCCAAACCAACAAGCTACACTCATGCCAATGCATCTGCAGTCCCAGCATTAGACTCTAATTACCTCTTAATTACATGGCACGAATGCAGAGCAGGGTTCAAGCTTCCAAGCTATATTTAGAAAGCCTTAGACATCCCTGCTCAATATGAGATCACTGGCACTTCCACCCACCTCCCCTATTTATAACACAAGGGCCATCCATAAAGACCAGGAGACTGTCAAGGAGACGAATCCTAAATTGGTCAATGCTCTCACTGGGTCATGTGCTTTGGATCCCGGCCCTTTCCTCACATGGCGGGGTGTAGCCCCTCCTCAAGTCTATCCAGGAGGAATCCTCTACCTATAGCTAGAAACTTAGCTGCACTGGTGTGTCACCCACACTTTCAAAGTAGTGCTTCTAACCTGAGCGATTACAGACATAAAAGAATCACCATAGACCAAGTCAATCTCACCCAGTAGGATGTACTCTGCCAAAGTATCAGGTAGAAATCCCAACCAGGCTGCCTTTTAAAGCAGAACAACCAGAACTCTGGATCTTCAGCATAGCAAAGCACACACTCCCTAAAATGGATTGTGTAGGAGGAACTAAATTCTTTGCTTTCTTCTGCGCTGCGTGGCTGAAGAGAGGGTGGTCGGATAATCCCAGCCACCATGAAGACCAGTTCCTTCATGCAGAAACACCCTACCAGGACCAGTATGCAACACTGGGAGCTGAGACAAGGAGAGTCAGTCACACCCCCAGTCCCAAACTGAGCAGGATTAAGTATCACTGACCTGTTTCTTTTTATTGAAAACCTTATACAACCTGACCAATGCCTAAAGGGCAAGTCAAGAGTTGCACCAATAGGGGGGAAATCAGTTTCATTCGCCACCCAAAATCCACTGGTGTGGATATGTATATAAGCAATGATATATATAAAAAGGTAAAGGTAAAGGTTTCCCTTGCTCGAAATCTAGTCAAATCCGACTCTAGGGGGCAGTGCTCATCTCTGTTTCCAAGCCGAAGAGCCAGCGCTGTCCAAAGATGTTTCCATGGTCATGTGGCCAGCATGACTAAACGCCGCGGTGCACGGAATGCTGCTACCTTCCCACTGAAGCGGTACCTATTTATCTACTTGCAATTTCTAGCTTTCGAACTACTAGGTTGACAGGAGCTGGGGCCAGAGAATGGAGCTCACTCTGTCACGCGGCACTCAGGTCTCGAACTGCTGATCTACAGACTTTCCAGTCTGCAGCTCAGTGTCTTAACCTCTAAGCCACTGTGACCCCTTAATGATATATATAATTATATATAAATTACACCTCCATAAGCGTGTGTAGGAGAGTCAACTACTCTTTGACTTCCCTTAAGCTTTCCATGTGCCAAGACAGCTGTTAGAATCGCTGATGTGAGTTCAACATAGATCAGCTTTTCAAATGCTATTGCAAAATTTGCTTTTTTGAGCTGTCTCAGCAGTGGGCAAACCTGTCACAAAGCTAGTTGTGTGTTCAGGACCTACTGAGTCTTGTACAGTATTGCTCCAGCCACAGAGAAGGATAGCAGTTCTCACTAGGCCTCCCATTTACCCCACTTGGGGTGGAAGAGTAGCAGCTCCCAACAACAATTCCCCATCCCTAGAAGAACTGATGAGGGCAGAAAAAAATGACCTCCACATAGTGATGCTCTAGGAATCGGACCATGGGATACTTACCTTCTCCTCTGAGGAAAAGAGGACATCTTGGTGGGTGATTCCCACCATCCACTTAGGGAGACAGGAAAAACAGGTTGCTTACCTGTAACTGGTGATCTTCGAGTGGTCATCTGTGCATTCACACCCACGGAATCTAGTGCGCATGCGATGGATCGATTGGCATTGTAGCAAGCTCTTAATGGATTTTCGCGCCCAGACCTCGGGCATGCGCAGGAACCCCACCACGCATGCCCAGAAGGGTGGGCGCGGACATCCCGCCAGTTCCTTCGAACCGCCACGAATTAACCCCTATAGAAAATGTAGAAGCTGACAGCAGCGGGGAAGGAGGGCGGGTGGTGTGAATGCACAGATGACCACTCGAAGATCACCAATTACAGGTAAGCAACCT
>NW_015168082.1:162471-167360 GCF_001447785.1 Gekko japonicus | reverse complement strand
GGGGGGATAAAGACTCGGGGGGATCGACTTCTGGATTGGGCACGTCCCGGAGCGCCTTAAAGTGGCGCTACTTGAGTTGGCGTTACATCCTCCCTCAGTGATGGAGTCCGAGAGACCATTGACGGCTCCGGCATCAAGGCCCTCCTCTGAAATCGGCCAATCAACGTCGAAGCCACCGGCATAGAAGGCACAATCCTCCGCTTCCACTCCGGTGAAGAAGAAGGTTCTGCGTCCAGAGGGCGACTAAGGAGCTCCACAGTCTCGATATCAGGGTAAAGACGCTCGAGTTGTTGTATAGGAGAGTCCAAGAGTTGAATGGTCGGTATCGGTGGAGCGGCATGGGCCTCCGATGCCAATACTGCCGTTGGAGCGGGGGGCACTTTAGGGGCATCACCCAGTGCAGACACCGCTACCTTCCCCTTCTTTGCCGCCTTTAGGGACTTAGAGGAGCCCTTTTTTGTGGACTTGTGCTCCTTACTTGACTTGGGCTTCTTCTTCACCGGAGTGGACACGGAGGATTGCGCCTTCGATGCCGGTGGCTTCGACGTTGATTGGCCGATGTCAGAGGAGGGCCTCGATGCTGGAGCTGTCGATGTCAATGGTCTCTCGGACTCCATCACTGAGGGAGGATGTAACACCAACTCAAGTAGTGCCACTTTAAGGCACGCAGCTCAATTTTTTCTTGTCTGGTTCGAAAACCTAGCACAGTGCCGACAAGACTCAGGTCGATGAGACTCCCCCAAACAAAAAATACAGAGGGTGTGGCGGTCCGGTGGTGCAAGTTTACTGCCGCAGCCCTTGCAATGGTCAAAAAAGCCCACTTCTTCTCCATAAAACAAGAAAAGCAGAGAAGGAAAAAAAGGGGGGAGCCCGAAGGCGAAACTGAGGTAAACCGAGAATTTCTCCCTCAACAAAAAAATGATATATGATTTTAAGAAGAACGTAAGGAGAGAAAAAGAATATAGAAAACTGAGGAAAAAATCCGAAGAGCTGTGAGGCAAATAGCCAAAAAAGAACCGATCAGACTGACGAAAGAAAGGAACTGGTGGGATGTCCGCGCCCACCCGTCTGGGCATGCATGGTGGGGTTCCTGCGCATGCCTGAGGTCTGGGCGCGAAAATCCATTAAAAACTTGCTACAATACCGATCAATCCAGTGCATTCGCACTAGATCCCATGGGTGTGAAGCACAGAGACCACATCGAAGATCAACTATTTTTTCCTCCTTCCTGTCTCTGCTGTGGCACTGTAACTAGCCAGTGTAAGTTCTCCCTCTGAGGCAGAGGACATCTTGGTGCGATCTCCCATAGCAGTATTCTCATGCTCACGGGCATCAATTTTCTTCCTCTTACACCATCGAACAAATGCCTTCCAGGCAGCGTTCCCTCTGAGTTAGTGTGAGCTAACTCACAGTTTTTTAGCCTCCGGCTCACACGTTTTTGTCTTAGCTCAGGAAGGATGGCTCCAGAGCAAACTAATTTATGCAGTAGCCAAATTGCTCGCTCGCCACTTTAATGCCAGTAGCTCACAAAGTAGAATTTTTGCTCACAAGACTCCACAGCTTAGAGGGAGCATTGCTTCCAGGTAAAATTATATATTTTGTTGGTTGATTGTCTCCTAGATGGAAGGAGAGTATTCATAACCTCTGTGTTGTAACCTAATCATAGGACAGGGGTGGCCAAACTTGCTTAACGTAAGAGCCACATACAATAAATGTCAGATGTTTGAGAGCCGCATGACATGAACAAACATTACAGATGTTTTTATTGAAAAATATGCAAATTTGCTTTTTATTAACATTAAATAAGACTGCCAAAAATAAAAACAAAAGGGGTAAAAATAGATATTGATGATATTTTATTTGTCCAATGATATTTGTAGGCTTGGGGGGGGGTGTTTCAGAATGCTTTTAAAGTTCCTTTCTTTCCCGGCTCCCCCCTGCCTCAAGCCTACCCAGGGAGGGGAACACTGGCTGGGGAAGGGAAGACTGATTGGGGAGGCATGCCTCCCCTTTGCTTCCCCAGCTGCCTGCCGGGAGCCACACAACATGTGTGAGAGCTGCATGTGGCTCCTGAGCCACAGTTTAGCCACCCCTGTCTTAGGAAGTCGTCCCTCTCAGTTTCCAAGTGGTCAAATTTAACCACTCTGGATGTGGATGTCAGATTGGTCCCTGGAGTAACATGTCCACAGATACTGGAAGCCTCAGAGGTGTATCTGTAGACATTTGATAAAGGGCTGAAAACCATGGCTCAGAGTTCTAACAGGTTAATTGCTAGAGTTGTTTCCTTCTTGCTTCACTGTCCCTGCATTAGATGCCCATCCAGTGTCACCCCTCCCCCCATCCGGATAGGCTTGTGTCCATGAATATTTGCTTCTTTTCTGTAATCCAATATCTCTTTGCCCTGCATTAGGTTGGGTACCGTCATCCATCAGTTTAACCATTTAAAGCGGGCAATGCAGTATATTCAGTTTCAGTTCTTACAGCTGGGAAATGAGTGGGCCAGTGTCAAGCATCTGCTGTTCATTTCCACTGGCTCCCACATCACCCAAATGGCTTGTAGAGGCAGAAGGTTCTCCTCCGCAGCTTTTTCTTGGGCACGTAAAATGGACGCCACTTGTAGTTGGGAGGCTTGAGCAGGCCATAGGCTCTGTAGCCGTCTTCTGCAGGTGGCATTTTTTTGCACATTTTTGTGGTTGCTGGCAGAGCGACTTGGTTCACAGGGTTAAGGCAAGCCTGCTAGGGTCCTTGCCCAAACCAAACGGAAGTCTCCCTTGCTCCTGCTTGTGAGGGGAGCCTCCCGTTCCTCTTCTGAGGGGAAGCCATTGCCGACCTCTCGCTGTTCCGTGGCTTGAGCAGCCAAAACTGACACGCTATGCAAGCCCGTTAATTGGGAATAGCCGCCACGGCTGTTCTCAGCCCACTGGTCTCTGCTCTCTTCTTCCAAGTCAGGGAGCTGAGTAGGATAGAAGGAGGTAGAAGGTGAGTGAAAAATAAGATATAAAGATATTAAGGCTTAAGAATTGAAGGAAGATCGTAAGAAGTAGATATAGGTTAGAGTGGATGCAGGACAGCCTTCTCTCAACTGCTCTCCCTGCTGAGGCAGGAACAGAACTGAAGGGCGGGTGACTCCCACAGCAGAGACAGGAAGGACAGCAAAAAGTTGTTCCTGCCTCCCTGAGTGGATGGTGGGAATCGCCTACCAAGATGTCTTCTCCCTTAGAGGGAGAACTCCACTGTTCTCTATGGTAAAGGCGGCAGTGACTGGGGAGGCACCTAGGTAATCAGCTGGACATGACATCACTTCCTCTCTCTCCCCAGACACCATGCCTAAGATCTCCTGGCATTTGCCCAGGCAGTGTTGCAAACCCCAGCTCTCATGCAGCTGGGCTGAAGGGCTATCACTGACCCAGATCAGTCATGTTCAGGGACAAATTCTGATGTCTGCACAATTTGACACAGTCATAAGAGTTCTCTCTTCTTCCTTGCACACATGGAAAACACACCAGAGCATGATCCACAACAGATTATACACTTTGATAGAAAGAGACATCAGTTAGGCATTTTCTTCTTTATTTCAACACTATGATTCAAGAGCCTAAAATGCAAGTTCTTCCCTTTGTATTTCTGCATGTAGCACTGCAATCATAACTTACAAAAGGTTTAATACACAAAATGTACATTAAAATTACAATACAAGGCTCTGTAAACATCTAGAATGTAACCTTTAGTCTTAAATCATTATTGTCCCGCATTGTTAAATACAAAACTTCAATTCTGAACAATCTCCAAACCTTTAAGGAATGACATTCATTCTGTGTATCAAAAATAGAGTTTTCAAAGCTCTGTTTGCATCCTAACAAAATGTGTCATTTTTTTCCTCTTCTTTAATCTTTGGTTTTAAAAATGATGGCAGTTCCATTTTTATAATGAAGAGTTTATTATGAGTGCCAGATTGTGGTCAAACTTTGGTAAAACCAAAACTACTTTGACAGCCCATATCAAATGGGCCACATTCTGCCCCCCACAAAATTTGATTTAAAAACCTCTACCCTTTCTGTAAAAGAGTTATTTTTCATTAGTGCTTTCCCTGGTATTTTACAGATTTGGGCTCCAGCACTGAAAGCAATTGTACATTTTGAGGTGGGGGAGGCTAGTAAAGGAGATTCCAAAGTGCCTGTCTCAAGCTGCTACTGAAAAAAATATGTAAATTTGCATAGTCCAATGGAGATCATGTGCTTTTAATACCCACTACATTTCACAAGATCAACAGTCTTACCTATAGCATCACACAAGCAATAAAATAAAATTAAGACCCTTGTACTGAAGCTTTTACAAGGCAAAAATACAACAATTTTAGTACCAAAATCTATTATTTTTGTTTTAAATAGGAAAGCATTTCTACTTCTACAGGCATCAAGGTATTTGAAAAGGCATCAGAAGGTTCATGAGCATTCCACCAACTCTGCGGCCACAAAATTTCCTTGTCTCTATGAGCTTGCAAAGTGTGCCTGTATCTACCTGGCTGGAACAGAGAGAGGTCGTGACCCCTGCAGAGCTTGGTAGATTGCCCATTTAGTGCATAGCAAGTTGGGATTTATTTGGGTTCCCACATTTAGGTACAAGATAGATTCAAAACTACTCAGGACGACCTAAAGAGAGAGAGAAGGCTTCACCTCCCTACCATCAAGGAGCAGGAAACCCCCCCCCCTCCAAGTACAAAAAGCTCAGAAACCTGAAATCTCCCTGCAACCACTGGTTACTGCAGATCCGTTACATGAGCAAAAACTGGAATACAGCCACCGTTACAAGGTCAATGGCTTAGACTAGTTCAAGGGAGTGAAATGCTACAAAATGTAACTAGCCATACTCCGAGTTTTAAAAAATATATA